>NC_083421.1:33724358-34027389 GCF_020745735.1 Hemiscyllium ocellatum | reverse complement strand
CCCTTGAACAGACTGTGCTGACTAACTGCTGAGGCATTTGAAGGAGTGTGGTTCAAGACCGAGAAGGCTGAGGTTCTATTCCCACATGTTGCAGAAGTGTGTCACAACATGCCTGATCAGGTCAATTAAAAACTTCTTCAAAATCGATTGCAATGCTTGTTGAAGCTGTAAGTGACACATGTGTTAAACCAACAGACAAAGTCCACTTTGAAATGCTCGTTTTGGATCAAATGTTTTTCACTTGTGGTATTGTGAGTAGAACGATAATTTGTATTGCTGGAACAGTTTCCAAAACTTTCAAGGATTACATTCAATCCCTTACTCCAAATTCCCATAATCCTTCAACAGAATTATTCAACAGCATCAAATAATGTATTGGTGCCTTGTTAGCACAGGATCTTCCTGCCCCACCCTGCCTTAACTTGGTACATTTGGTCTGCTGCAGAGTTCCAGCTGGTGAAGAATGGAACTGGTGTCAGTGTTATGATTTGGAGGTGCTGGTGTTGAACTAGGGTGTACAAAGTTGAAAATCACACTACCCCAAGGTATAGTCTAACAGGTTTAATTGGAAGCACTAGCTTTCAGAGCACTGTCACAACCACCTGATGAAGGGGTGGCGCTCCAAAAGCTAATGCTACTAAATAAACCTGTTGGACTAAAACCTGGTGTTGTGCAATTTTTAACGGTGTCAATGTTCACATACTTTTTAAAGGTTTTTTAACGTGGACTCAGCTTCCAAACAGTCAGATGACCTAGCCAGGAGAGATTTCACCTGTTCCTATTTATACAGCAGCACAAGTGACTCCCCAGTTAATGTTCATCACCTGGGTACAATTAAACCTGTTGCAATATGATATGAAGCTTTAAGAGGGCCTAGCTTAAACTGCTGTCAATTACTACTCCCACTGAAAGGATTTAACATGGTAGTCAGGGTCTTGTGATACTGCCTCTACCATTTGCCCAGAATGGCTAGGTTCAAGTCCCACATGTGTCATAAGATGTACTTAATTTTGTTTCATTTTAGTGTGCCCTAATAGGTGTTTGACAAGGTTCCGCATGGTAGACTGGTTAGTAAGGTTAGATCACATGGATTTGGGGAGAGCTAGCCAGTTGGATACAAAATTGGCTTGAAGTTGGGAGACAGATGGTGTAGTTGGAAGGTCGTTTTTCGGATTGGAGGCCTGTTACCAGCTGCAGGGATTGGTGCTGGATCCACTGCTTTTCATCATCTATATAAATGATTTGGATGTGAATCTCGGAGGTAAAGGCTAGTAAGTTTGCAAATGACACCAAAACTGATGGTCAGTGAAGAAGATTATTTCAGTGTACACTGGGGCCTTGATCAGATGGGCGAATGGGCGGAGAAGGGGCAGATGGACTTTCATTTTTGATAAATGTTAGATGCTGCATTTTGGAAAGGCAAAACAAGACAGGACTTATGCACTTCATGGTAAGGTCCTGGGGGGTGTTGCTGAACAAGGAGCAGGAGAATTGACATTTCAGGTATGATCCTTCATCAGAAATGTCATTCCCGATGAAGGGCTTATGCCTGAAATGTCGATTCTTCTGCTTCTTGGATGCTACCTGACCTGCTGTGCTTTTCCAGCACTACACTCTCGACATAGGTTTAAGACTAGAGGCAAAAGATTTAAAAGAGACCTGAGGTGTAACTTTTTCAAGCAGAGGGTGGTGCATGTATGGAATGAGCTGCCAGAGGAAGTGGCAGAGGCTGATACAATTACAGCATTTCAAAAGAATCTAAATGGGTATATGGATAGGAAGGGTTCTGAAGGATATGGGCCAAATGTTGGCAAATGTGAATAGGTCAGTTTAGGATATCTGGTCGGTGTAGACAAGTTGGCCGGAAGAGTCTGTTTTGGTGCTGTATTACTCTATGACTCTTTATCCGACCAGGTTGATTAGAAAAATATCTATAATGCATCAGTCCTGTTACTTGTAGCCAGCCTGCATGTCCAGAGTCGAGTTGAGTTGTACAGTAGTCTCCCAGGTAATTCTTTATTTAAAAATATGACTATTTGCATAAAGAACTCATCAGTTTTACCAATCCTTGTCGTAAATTTACATTGAATAGAAAAGAACATAATTGTACCTGTTGCATGGTAAATACCCCTGTGTTACTACACCCATGGTGTAAAGACTTAAGATTAATTGAATTCTAGTTATATTCTTTCTGAGAAACTATCTCCCTTGTTGACCTCTTGGGATTATTTCCTCAGACTTCAAACACCTAGGTTAATGTTAGTTAAGGGCATTTATTGACTAGACTTAAGTAAAATACAGAGGGTGTCTTTAGTATTGAGAGGATGTGGAAAAAGAATACTGGCATCCAATCTTCTCTTGTGATGTTTGCATTGCTCAGCAATTGTTTTTTGCCCCAACTGCACTGATTGCAATGTTGATTGGCATGGTGGCACAATGGTTAGCACTGCTGTCTAACAGTGCTTGAGACCTGGGTTCAATTCCCACCTCAGGCAACTGTCTGTGTGGAGCTTGTGCGTTCTCCCTGTGTCTGCGTGGGTTTCCTCTGGTTTCCTCCCACGTGTGCAGGTTAGGTGAATTGGCCATGCTAAAATTGCCCATAGTGTTAGGTGTAGGGGAATGGGTCTGGGTGGGTTGCTCTTTGGAGGGTCGGTGTGGACTTGTTGGGCCAAAAGGCCTGTTTCTACACTGTAAGTAATATGTATTTGACTCCTGGATAGCAGAGAACTTATGAAATAAAGAGTACTTTTTCTAAGGCTTTCCTTTGGATCATGATATCAGAAATACTATCAAGTTTCTTGTGAAAAACCCGACTTGTTGAATGGCAGGCTTCAAACCACTACAACAAGGATGGTCCTAACCACGTTCATGATAGGCACAAGACTTCGTGATCCAATCTCAGCTGGGACCACAGGACAAATCCCTTATCCACTGTGAAGTGACACGTAGCTGAGGAATATCCTCTCAAAGCACTAAGTGACAGACTAAATACTTTAGCCTCCTAATCTGTCGCATTTATCACTCCGCTCTGGAGATGAGCATTTGCCAAATGAAGCAAGATCTTCAGTCCTTCAGTGGCTAGAGTAATGTTGGACTAACCAAAAGTAGGTAATGCAAGAAGAAGAGACTTGCTGAGCATGACTACTTTCAAAACTCTACTTGTTTTTATTTCAAAATGTGCAGATTACTTTTCAGTAGCTCCTTTTGTGGAAATGAGTGATACAATCTTCACTCTCCTAGCAGACTGCATACATCCCGTACACTGACAGCAGTTCTCGAAGTGAAGTATGAGGCCAGGTTTCTCCACCTTCTCTGAGGATGCTGGCTGTCCAGTTCCCAATAGAGCTTCATGGTTAAACTGCAGGAGCTGATTTTTAAACTAAAAACTAAGTTTAACAGCTCAGCAAATCACCATCTCCGTTTCAACACCATTTCAAGATTAATTTGCATTAACATGTACTGCTTTGATTTGGTAAAATGCCACAAAGTAAAATACAAACACAGTTTTAAATTAGACTAATGCAGTTCCATAATGAAAGCTTCTATTTATAGCGATTCAAGAGAATGGGCGGTCAATAAAAACTGGATTCTTTTCTGCATCAAAAAGATATATTTTAAGCTTCTTAATGAATCTTTTCATCTCTTGTTTTCTCTCAGCACAGCAGAGGTTACCATTCACCCCGGTTGCAGTTTTATCTGAAATGGGTTAAATTTTGGAGAAAAATATAAAATATTAGAATGTACATGAGAACATTAAGTGTTCGCAAATGAACTTTATTGGTTGGAGGCCTTGTTCTCTGACGTCTTATTTTTCCGATCCAAATTGATAAATATGAACAAACCTTCCAAACTAAACAACAGGCAACTGCAAAAGATTTAGATGATGTATATATGAGGGGTACATTTCTGGCATCGCCTTTCTGGCAGAGAGCCTCACCTACTGGCAGACACAGCAAAGTTAAGGCATGCACTTCCCAATGGTTTTCCAAACGTAAGTTTAAAACAGCAGCAGAAAATAACGCCTATGGGGTATTGACACACTTTGGAAATTCCAAAAGAAAATTCACATGTAAGGTCCACATCCACAGAATAAAGTTATTTCTTAGTCAATGGCATTTCCTAGTCAGGCAATACATGATTTTTTTTTTAAAAGATACAATTTGCCCACTAACTTTTAAGAGACATCTTCGACAGAACCATCAAATGGCCAGTATCCTGGTGAAGGTGAACAAGAAATATTGACATTCCTGAATATTACACCAATAGCATGTTATCAAAACATACTTATCTTTGTGACAATTACTTATACCAGACTGAGGCATGTGCTCCATACAAGATTTCCAACAGTATAAAGATTTACAAAAAGGAAACTAAATTTAAATATACTATATTGCACAATAATGTAACAAAAGTCTTGGTTTTCACCCTCTTTTCCTGAACAAGTAATCATCAGTAGAAAATATTGAAGTTAAGACTTTTAAATATTTATCGATACTTAACAGTATAAGGTACGGTTGCCATAGTCACAGAGGGCTGCCCTCTTATGATGTGGTTGTTTAACCTGAGGGTCATCACACTTTATGTGAGTGGTGAGGTTGAGCAGCTGGAACTTTCATATTGCCCTTAGCCAAATGGAAATTGAACCTCTGCCATTGGCCACATTGTGGATCACAAACCTGCTGTTCAGCCAACTGAACTGAGCTAATCAATCCCCATTTAGCAATGACACTTACATGGAATAAAGTCTGGGCCTAAATTTCCTGGGAATGTTGTTGAGTAATCACTTTTTAGCTTGTTACTAAAAGTATGTTTAGTAGATTCCGCTAGTTCAGTAGATTCACTGATAACATGTTATGATGGATCAATAGTCAGCAATGAATCCCATCTTCTAATAATTCTTTGTCAGCTCCTCCTCCTCACTCCCTGACTTTTCCATATGCCCCTAACAAATCGTTATAACATTATTAAAAGGGCTTGGCCATGTTTTCAGTGTTTTGAAATTATTTTGACAATTTTGAAAAAGTAACTTGCAACCAAACAGATATCTGTTTCACAAACTTTAAACAAACACCCCTCACACCCCTGCCATGAGTGAGAAAGAACAAACTTACATTTCAATAGTGCCGTTCGCACGACCTCCAAAGCACTTTGTAACCACGGAAATACTTTCAAAAATGCAGTCATTATTTACATCCCCAAAGTGAAGTATGCTATTCAGGAAATGGATGGCATATGCATGCACAGAGAATATACCATGGGACCCCACCACCACATGATCCAAGATTGATGATTTCAACTCTGTTTTAAATTGATGTTCTTTAGGTGAAAGTGGAGTGTTACCTGACAGTGTCTGATAATGGAATAAGATCTACCACTGAGCTCAACGTACCATACTATTTTCAATTCAAGGGATGCACTGCTGTGGCTGAATAAATATTGGAGCAGAGGACATGGTGTTGGCAGCTTGATGTGTTATTTTATAATTTTTTTGATCTTAACTGTCCCCCACGTGTTGTGCACCCATCTTTAATGGAATCCTATGCCTTGCAGGTCATACCCTTTCCAATGTCTTGTGAACTTCACGGAGATTGTGCTTGCCGAGACCCCACGGCTCAGGAGCATGGCAAAGCGAGACAACAACGCTTCTATCACAGCCACCATTAGCCAGGAAGATCAAGGAGCGGAATACAGCTGAAGGCAGACTGGAAGGGCCACACACTCCTTGCTGCTTACAAGAGAAAACCTCTCTGACGAGATAACACACACACACACACACACACACACACACACACACACAATCTACCAGTCTGCCTTCTGTCTGAAGACTGGAGTGAGAGAGAAAAAAACAATAAAGACACAAACGACACATTGAATGAACAAGCACCCCTCCCCATCCCCCACCCCCCACCAAAAAAAAGCATGTTTCATGCCTGCTTGTGTGGCTGTTTCTGGTTGCACATCCCAAACCCCGACCAAATTATCTGTTATTTTTTTCAAAAAAACTAAAAGTTTGAAATACAATGCCACCCAATCCCAAACTTGAGAAACTTTTGGCAAAATAAAACAAAAGTGAACAATCCGCATATAGCAGATTAAAAAAAAGACAATTGTACATTGAAGGATTAAAACAAATACGCAGGAGGAAATAAATTAATGCAAATGTTCTGAAAGGAAACAGCCATTATCATGGCTGCTGCTGCTGTTACTGGACAACTGACCTACTTACAATGTAAGAACAGGTTATCACCAAACCCAAACTTCGGTCTGTCTGCCTTAAGCAAACCTTCAGCCTCCTTTTAAAACCCTTTGATTTCATCTCTTGTGATCTTCATAGAAAACAGTGCCGGCCAAAAGGATCTGCCACATGTCAGGGAAAATAAACCTGCGCTTAGTCATTCCAAAGACCCTCTTCAATGAATATGAGCTCAGATAAGCAGAGTTTCAAACCAGTGAAAGACAAATCTCAGTGTGTCGAGGTTAATTTTATGCACAGAAAATGACTGACATGAGAAATGCACTTCAGGGCAAGGGCAGGAGAAGGGAGGGGAAAGCTTGGAAGTAATGAAAACAGTTTTAGCCTCTTTAGTAATGTGGTGTAGTCCATCAACCGGTTGCGGAAGCAAGCTTTGCACATAGCCAGATTTGCCAAAGTTGGCACTCAAGAAACAGAATGAACGAATGCAGGGCTTTGCCAATCTGGCAGATGTACAGAGTTGCCATCAAAATGCATGAGATCTGAGCTTTAGAAGCTGGCGCACAATACCATACAACAGTTATTGTAAAAAACAACTGTTTAAAAAGAAAATCACTGGATGCTACAATTGTTTTGAAGGGATTATAGGTACAGGTATGACTTTCTTCATCAGTATCGATCCTGTATTCCTGTAAGAGTACAGTATTGAAGTAGACCAAAACAAGACTTTGTGAGGGAGAACCCAGGGGGAGAAAAGGATTTATGTAATAAAGTATTTGTTGCCTTATTCTGAGGACAAATTACTACTATAATACTCAGTTCAGTTGGTGACACCATTAATTTACCAACAGTGCTAATTTCTTTGCCACTAGCTTACAGAAGTTCTCAAACATGTAAACATCCCTGAAACGTTTTTTTAACATACAAAATCAGCGGTTTTCCTAAGTCAGATGCTGTGCCAACTTTTTTGTTTCCACAGCATTTAATATTTTTAAACTGCTTCAACATTTCCTGCATTATCAGATGCATGTATCAGAGTTCTACCAAGTTGGGTTGGGTAAGCCCCTCTTCAAAAAGATCTGACTCTATATTTGATTATGAAATAAATTAAAGCCTATCAGTACAATGAAGGGCAAATTCACTTGTGCTAAATGAAATACAAAGTGAATTCACTTTTTATACTCATGGGGACCATTATATCAAAGATTTCATGTTACAATGTTGTAGTATTATCTGCAATCACAAGTCCCCTTCAGGTCTTAGGTTTAGTGATTTTTTAAAATCAAAAATGTTAAAATCTGTTGCTGATATTACTGACGTCCTGAACATTTGGGTTTTGGAGAAGTTACAAAGCTTTTTTTTCTGTTGAGAAGTTTTGTAAAGTTATTTAGCTGACTGTAGGAGGTAATTAAGGGTAGTCAGATTGTAAACATGCTGCCAGAGTTAAGCAACATCATAAGAAGACTGTTTTCTCAAACATTTCATTTTCTCTTGTACTGATGTGCAGTTGGGTCTCTTGTTCCTCAAACCAGCGATAGTACCATCAAAGTTGGCAAGGATTTACTTTTTGATGACTACTTAAAGCATTTGCCTGTTATTTTAATGGAGATATTAACCCATAGAAATAAAAAAGCCATGACTCTCATGAATACCTTATATATCACACAAATCCTAGGGTAATTTATAGCCTAAATATCATGAATAACTTTCAACACTGCATTATAAATTAACTCCAGAAATCCAAAGCCTTTGGTTTTGAAGTCAAAAGATCTGAGTAAGACTGGCCAACAGCCTTTGACATTATACATAGAGGAATGTTGGCAGCTAACATACTCCTGCCAATTTCATCCAGTATTGGTTTCCAAGCAAAAATGAACCTACCTGAAGAGCACTGTACAATAATCCATACGGTGCTCAAAATATCCTTGCAATAATGTAAAAACTGTAGACTTAGTTCAGTAGAAAAGAAGTTGTCAGAGTATGTAGAACAATATGCCTACAGTATGACTCAAATAAAACTAAGGACCTGAAATTACAGTGTGAATATTGATATAAAAATACTTAAAGCATGCATACAAAATTACTTTAACACCTTTAAGTGGGTTAGTGCCTTGTTTAAAACAGTGAGCAGAAATTTCGCACAGATGTGTTCAGCTAATATTCACACAATGTAATTTCAAGACCTGCCTCATTAATGATGATAGTATAATGTAAATTGAGGAATGTGTACATCATTAAATTCTTGCAGGAGAGCGCCTCGGGAGAATGATGCACATTTTGATTTTCTTCCGAACATGTGCATGCCTGTAAGAGTGCTGACATTGGCTTTCTTTTACAGAAAGAGCAGACCACAAAATCTGTTTAAAAAGAAACACCTAACCCGCATTACTAACCCATGTTTTTACGCTTTTGCTGGTTTGCAACTAAATTCTCTTAAAAACAGTATTTACCCTTAAACCCTGATGGAAAGCACCTCAGCAAGTGGCTCATACTTTTGGCTGGTGGGAGTATGTTTATATAAAAAAGGTGGAACATGCCAATTTCAAAGGAACTTTAAAAGAGGCCAAGCTACCTCCCTTCTCTCTTCCATTTCACCTGGTTGTAACTGTCGGTTCTTATAGGGTTTACCTGTGTTGTTTTACAAGTGATTTCATGCTGCAAACCCCTGACAGACAAGGTCGTGCAAACTGCATGGACCGAGATTGATAAGAAAAATCTACCACAACATTAGTGTTTAGACAAAATAAACAAAACTATAGTTTTCTGTAGGATTTCGATGTACAGTTGCATTGTAATGTCTTGTTGATTTTTGTGCATAGTATTAGCTCCAGATAGAGAAAAAGAAAAAAAAAGGTTTTGACATTCAATTGTTTAAGTGTTTAATGTGTTTACTCGTACCTCTGTTATAAACTTTTACTTAATTATATTTAATCAGTATTTTATACTGTGCTCAGTAACTGCATTTGGATTTTCTGTACAGTCATATACAAAAGTCTACATCGGTGTTTTTTTTTGAAAAGCTGCTAAGGTCAGACAGGTAATTTTTTTGTTTATGATTTAATTTTTTTAAAAATTGCTTTGCATATATAATATCTCATGCTTTTTTTAAAAAAAAAGAAAAAGTGATTAGTTTAGCCATTATAGCAGCCATTAAAAAGGGACAATCAGATGTAGGAAACAAATTTGGAAAAGTTGCTGAGGTTGGCGTAAAAATAATTAAATCTTACACCTACATTCAAGCATTTTATATGACAGTGAGGCTTGTTGGGAAGACCCTTGGCTTTCGCTAATTAATCACAATTATTTTGTTTTGTATAATCTACAAAAATTGTATTACGATAGTTAACCAACATTTGCTTTTTTGTGTTGTTATTTAACAGCATACCGAAATATTGCTGCTTTTAAACGTTGAAATATTTCAGTCATGGGAGGCAGATAAATTCAGTCTAAATACAGAATATCTATCATTTATTAAAGTACCAAGTCACATCAGTTGGTGGGAAGATGGCTATTTTTCTTTCAAGTGAACTGGTCACAGTAATATATTGTAGAGCAGTTTTCCTCATATTCAAATGGGGTATTCTCACTTGCAAAGTTCCCAAATTAATCTGTTCAGACATTTCTATCTTCCAGAAGAGTGCATGAAGTCTTGGTGTCTGATCGAACATTTACCTGTCTGCATATTGCAAGTCAAGCTGTGATTTCTTTGAGAGGGGATTTTTTTTTCATATGGTAACTGCCATTGTGAACAAACCTGGTATTTATTATTCATGCTAGTTATCTGTTGGGCACCTTATGGAAGCCATGAAAACAATAATCAAATGAAGTGCTGAAAAAATGTTATAAATGTAACAGTCTACTGTAATATCATATCTTTTGCTGTACCTCATGCCTGTAAACTAGCTGCTTTTAATTTAGTTTAATTTAAATTTCCTAGCAATATATAAAGATGTAAATAGTAGAGTTATTTATTAAGAATGTCATCCGTTTTTAATTTATATTTACACTTTATCATCTAAGTTATTTTTACAACTTTACAATTCCGTTGTTACAGCCATTTTATTACCTTAATGGTGTGATAGGATATCAAACCTACATGATATAGACACTGTGTTCATGTAGCTGTCTAATTTTGAAGTACAGAACATCTAACCACATACAGGTATCAAACATAATACAATGAATGCATCTGTGAAATGAATACCCTTGCCATTGTTGTGACTTCCTTTTGTGTAAATGTCTCCATTCCTCTGCAAATGCTTCTGTTCTAACACCCTCAAAAGGAAAACGCTCAAAACACAATTTCACTGCTTAAAAATTATGAACTGATGTTCAGTGGGAATCGCAAAAGTTGAAATTCAATCAAAATCTATCTCAAATATTGATGTTGAGTGGGTAAAATTGATTAGTGTTGATTTTCCTTGCTAACTGTCCACATCACAGACTATACACAAGCCCAAAGTCATACTTATTGTTGATATAACAAAGCTTCCATAATTCTGCAGGAGTCCCATCTGAAATAAATATTGTGTCAGAGCTAGAAGTTTGCATATCTACCAGTGTTTGTTGAAATAACTTGTAGCATTGGAAGTGACCTGATTGGAACATCCTTTCAGAAATGTTTGGCTGGACACACTATTGAGTCCCCAGCTGAAAAAGAATTGCATCTTACTTCAGACTTATTAATACAACATTTTTACGAGTAATTGAAACAATAGAATATAAAAACAACTCCTCTTGCAGAAAAGATTCAAATACAAACTACATTCTGAAAGTATTTTACATTACTTGGTATCAATTGGAGATAATGTGATGACACATGATGAACAGCTGATCATAAGGTTCCACCTATTTAAAGCAACCGTAATTTACAACATTTCTTTACATCCTTGTATCCCGCATGGCAATGGCAAAGTGTATCAAAAGATCTTTGTTGTGAATGTTTTGAAAGAAATGCTATTTCTTTTCATCTGTTGTATGCAGTCACTGTTCCTGACAGACCAAACCTTAGCTGCTTTACTCCAGCATCAATTCAGATGCAACAAACCATTGTCAGGACAAGTGAGAAAAAGCTCACATTTGAAACTCAAGGAGCTTCTGTAGTACAACAGGTGGTTCAAGCAAATGTTAGCAGTTTTACAATGGATCAAAGTTGACCATTGACGTTGTACTTCAATACCATTATGGTGTGCAGAAAGCACTGGTAAATTAGTGGAATCAATTCCACTAACACATATTCACAATGCACTGTGTTGGGCACTTACCACAGACATTTTATGTTTATTTTTTCCGCTGCATATATTATGTTGGTGCTCTGACTTTACACAACAAACATCTGTCTGGTGTACTGTATATTTGTTTCTCTGGAAATAATTATTTCTTATGGATAAATAATGTCTCCTCCCTGTTATGTATTGGTTAGAAATAAACACTGGCTAAATGAAGGAAAGCAAAGGTGTGGTGTACTTTTTGTAAAAAACCTAAATATTGAATTTTGTAATCAATGTCTGCCTCGTGGTTGCATGTCTATCATTATTGCTTTAAAGTGGTAGGTCCATTGCACGAAACAGGCTGTTTCCAAAGTAGACATACCAATTTAAGAGTGAGCAGGTTTGTTCGGTCTCTCTTGGTTTGAACAAAGCTTGTTACACCCACCAGACCTGGAGCCAATTCAAAAACAGCAAAACTTCTCTTCCAAAATACACTGAAGGGAACAGGAAACCTATGTCACACACATATATATGTAGGCAATTAGAAGATTCATGAATTACACAAATCAGTTGCTGGGTGCCTTCAGAGGTCTCACACTTGAAATGTAGCTTCATAAATGTCACATCCAAAGTGCCATTCACCAGAATATGACCATGAGGTGAAAATCAACAGCTGCTCAGTTCACCCAAAAGATATCAATGTTAAAAAAAAGGCACTAGTATAATAAAAGCATCAAATTCTTCCTACCCCTCATGACACCTAGTCTATTATTTAAAGATGTCACAAACCAACAAATTGTTGAAATAATTTCACCATAGCATCTTCTTAACACCAGTTAGAAGAGTAACATGTATCAAGGCATCACACAATACAAAGTTCAGAGGAAAATGCATCAATGACTTAATGTTGAAATTGTCTGTAAGCTGTCTTCCAGTAGGATTTGTACTTTTGCCTTGACTGCTTTCATTTTCATCTTTTGTGCAAATGGTTGTGCTGAGAAAAGCAACATGAAACTTGTAGTTTTTGCCTTTGACAATGGAACAACAATACCCAAAATGCACCAGGCCAACTAAGGTCAGTTGACAACCAGGTTCACAGATTGGGTTTTAAGTTGTGTATTTAATAATAGGTTGTATTAATCAAATCATCCAGATAGAACGACAAATGTCGAGAATACAGTTCAACAACTAAGGCTGATAATGTCCATGTAAGAGCTTTATATCTGAATTGCCACATTGCAGAAGGAGGCTATTTGCCCCAGCATCAGTGGGACTCTTCAATAGCCATCTCACTCAATACCAACCTGTAACGTCTCCTCGTGACGTTGCATTCTTTTTCTATTCAAATAACTGTTCTCTTCACTTTTGAGTGTCTTAATTCAATCTGCATCAACCACACTCTCAAACAGTGCGTTTCAGATTTTAACCACTCATTGCATAAAAACATTGTTCCTCCTATTACTTTTATTTCTTTGACCGACTATTTTAATCTGTGCCCTCTCATTCTTGACCCTTTCACAAATGGGAACAATACCTCCATGATTACTCTGCCCATACCTCACCTGACTTCACACACTATGATCAGGTCCCTTCTCAGCCATGCCTTCTCTGAGGAAAACAGTTCTAATTTCTCCTAAGTATGATGATAACTAAATTCCTCCCAGGAATGATTGTAAAATTCTTCTGCACTGTCTCTAGTTCCTTCACTTCCTTCCTGAAATACAGTACCCAGAATCAGATGCAACATTCTAGCTGATGCCAATCTGATGTCGTATATATTTTCAAACTAACCTCCTTGCTCCTATACCTAGTATCCCTATTATATATGGAGTACGTTTATGATGAGACAATTTGGCATTGTTTGGATTGAGTTTGCTGCTTTGGGACACAGATGTTATGTTAACTTAATTCTTTTGCTGAACTCTAACACCACCATAAGAGTTATCAGTCAAGCTCAAAGGACAACTGAATGATCCTTTGCTTAAATTCACATTAGTGGACAGCTGTAATTGTATGTGTATACACATTGGAACCTCCCAATCTCCATTGGAAAGTACTGAACCAAAGAGTACTTTATCATTTCTTGAAATTGAACCCTGCATTTCATCAGATTCCCTGGCTTAACTTTCTGGCTACCTCCCTTTACCTCAAAAATCCTTGGTTCTCTTCAACAAATTTCTCAATGGCCTCTTTTTTCCCAACCTCTGGACGCTCATTTAGCCCCAAACTCTTTCTCAACTGGAACTAGGGATGGGGAATAAATTCTTGGCCGTCACAGTGACCCCCATGTCCTACCAGTGAATAAAACAAAGTCTTCCACTTGCTAGTTCTGACTTTTTAATCATTTTTGAGTCGATAGGAATGTAAGATTAATCACCAATTTAACAAGGAAATGAACTTTTGGCCATTAAAAAATATCGGGCTTTTCCATTTTCCATTTTCTTGGAACATTTTAATTTGTAAGCTGTAAAAAAAAGAGAAGGATTTGGGAATTCTGAAGTTTGAACTGTAGTGGCTACAAGCTACCTCACTCAAGAGTTTCATAGCAAGTGGATTCAAGTACAGGAGTGAGATATTTTGCTGCAATTATACAGGTCTTGGTGCAACCACACCTGGAGGATTGTATGCAGTTCTGAGGAAGGATTAGATTAGATTCCCGACAGTATGGAAACAGGGCATTTGGCCCAACAAGTCCACACTGACCCAAACCCATTCCCCTACCCTCTATTTACCCCTGACTAATGCAACTAACACTATGGGTAATTTAGCATGACCAATTCACCTAACCTACACATCTTTGAACTGTGGGAAGAAACTGGAGCACCGGGAGGAAACCCACACGGACACGGGGGAAATGTGCAAACTCCATGCAGACAATTGCCTGAGGTGGGAATTTAACCCGTGTCCCTGCCAGCAGTGCTAACCACTGAGCTACCATGCCACCCTCCATAGCAAGGATGTTCTGGCTATGGAGGGAGTACAACACAGGTTTATCTGACTTTATGAAGAGAGACTGGATCAGTTAAGATTCTCTGCATTGCTGGAATTGAGGACCTCTGGAGAGGTTTGTAAAAAAGAGCCCCTCCTCTTGGAATCTCTAAAAGTCGCCAAAAATAAGCGGGCATTGTTTTTAATCTGAACATTGGCAGAATTTGAGTTTCTGACCATGATTGGAATTGTGGGGTTTCAAATGCTCTGTGGACTCCACAGGAGAACTAGGGAATGCATGCAAATCTCTGACCCGAGCCATTTGAGATACCATTTTATTGAAGGTATTAGGATGCAAATAAGTATATGAATCAGATGCTTGTGACATAAATCATTCATCGTTCCTCCTACAGGGTAGCACTGGGTGGTTTGGTGGCTCTGTGGTTAGCACTGCTGCCTCACAATGCCAGGGACTCGAGTTTGATTCCAGCATTGGGTGGAGTTTGCACATTTTCCCTGTGTCTGCATGGTTTCCTCTGGATGCTTTGGGTTCCTCCCACAGTCTAAAGATGTGCAGGTAGGGTAGATTGACCGTGATAAATGCATGGTTGCAAAGTGGGGTTCTGGGTGGATGCTCTTCAGATAGTCGGTGCAGACTTGATGGGCAGAATGGCCTTTTTCTAAAGTGTATGGATTCTATGAACTTTTGGAGCTCAATGCAAAAACCAATGTTATCATGTCTGGTTAAAAAAAAGTCAGCCCCAAAAATGGCGCCTACCAACTCTCTTAAAAGGGTTCATATCTTATATCTTATATTGGTGATTGCACAAGTAACTGATGGTTTCCAGCAGTCCTTAAAGTTACTAAATTCTACAAGCATTGGAGATGCAGAAGGATATTGTCCTGATTTTAAGAAACTCGCACATACCATTTGCTCTCATTATGGCTACAGAAGTGTGGAATGTGGCAGGTGAATGAACAGAGGCAACATAGAGCAGGAGCAGCTTCTGGAAGTTAGAGGAGGAGGAGGGTGGACAGGACTATCAGTCAGAAACCACCTCAACCCAGGCTATTCAGGGTGCCATCTATCTGAACCTTGGTGTGTTAGACATCTACAGTGCAGGCAGGGTTTCCTCACTGAAATCAGCCAGATATTGCAGCCATAAGTGTAAACTAAAGGCAGGGTGAGGACAACATTTTCGATAATCATAAAGATGCCTGACGCCATAAATCTGAATGCAATCAACTCAAAGAAGGTAGTACTTGAAATGTGTTTGTTGTGTTTGGCTTTTTAGAGTGGGAGTATTGGTGGCTCTGTTTTTCAAATTAACTAAAAGCATTGCATTCTCTATTGTCAGAGAAAACATAGCTTTATGAGACTTATGAATTGTCATGGACCAGGGTGCTATTGACTGCATAGATATTGTTTTATGGGCAGTACGTGTCAACTCAAAAATGTAATGCAAATAAAGGGAAATCCATTCTCCCAAAACAAAGTTTCATGTCTATCAATGCCTGATATTTTGACATTTTCACATTACTACCGTTCGTTACTAAATCTGCATTTGAACCATCAACATAATCAGAAAATCGGCAAAAAAGGTTTATCCACTGACCATATGGTTGATGATTTTGTAGGAGGTCTGCCTATTTGAAAGTATGCCTATGATAGTAGTGTTTTCCCAGTCAAATTCATGTTGCTTGTTGTCTGAGTGTGTGGCTACTAGGGATAGCTGGTCGTGTCGTTTCGTGGCTAGTTGGTGTTCATGTATGCGGATTGTTAGCTGTCTTCCTGTTTGTCCTATATAGTGTTTTGTGCAGTCCTTGCATGGTATTTTATAAACTACATTAGTTTTGCTCATGTTGGGTATTGGCTCCTTTGTTCTACTATCATAGGGCAAGCCAGACAGAGAACAGCCAGGGAATTCCTAGAGGCATGGCATTCATCCACAAACTCCATTAAGAGACACATGGACCTGGACCCAATATACCAATCACTACAGCGGACAGCTGAAACTGACACCCGGAAGCGGCAAGGACAGACCACTATAAATGCCGGAAGAAACATCAAAGAAGTGCTTCGCAGGAGGCTCCAGAGCACTGATGATGTCTCCTAGCCAGGGGACGAAACGTTTGCAACAAAAACTTCCAGCTCGGCGAACAGAACCACTACATGGTAGCGCAGGCTATGACCATGCAGAAGCAAGGGTCCAACTGTCCAGATACATCTAATGGTGTCCTGTAGTGTTTGGCACAGCATCAATGTTTTTAGTGATCTGCATTCTCTACAACTTCATCGTCATGACAGCCAGTCATTGCCAATAGCTATGTACCAACAAGATAAACTGTAGGAGGTGGAGGATGAGGAGGTGCAGGAAGCAGTGGAGGGTGAATGGCAACTGAAACAGCCTCTTTCTGTCAAAGCTGTCCTTAATTGACTCTGCCAAAGGTAGCATCAGTAACTGCCAGTGAATTGTCGATGATCCCATTTCATTTAGCCAATTTCTGTTCTTGACCATCAGAGTTGCCTCCATAACCAACTCATCCCACACGGACTCCGGATACCTCCATATCCAACTCATCCCACACAGACTCCAGACCACCTTTAAACCAGCAGAGTTCAGACCCGAACCGGACAAACAGTACAGACTACAGATTCAAAAACGCCAGCAATGGTTCTCCTTCAAGATCCTCTGCTCCACGCTTGCAGCAATGCGCCAGCACCTAACCTCTCTACAGTCAGCCCTGCCTCAGCTGAGGGCCATACTGTCTCAGAATTGCAAAGGACCCACTCTGTACTACATCCTCAGGAGAATCCATACTCTCAACAAACAGTATTTCAATTCCATCTCAAACATCAAAAACTGTAAGTACAACAACCTTTTATCTACCCACCTCCATAACCAGCACTCCTCAAACATTCCAGTAGATTCCCCTGGCCTCTGGAACTGTTCGGACACCATTAGCCTTGTGGCTGGTGCAGCTGCCACCCCCACGCTGATTGATGATGTCACTTCCGCCCCTATCATGGCCACTCTCACAGCCACTTCCACCCCTCACAATTCCTCATGCACCACATGTGACATCACTTCCGCCCCTCACATCATCGCTGATGCCACATGCTCAGTGACTTCCGCCCCCCCCCACTGCCGTGTTTGCCACCACTTCCGTCCCCACCAACGCCACTCACCTGCATTCTGCTGACATGCCCCCCACAGATCCCACTGTCACTATTCCAGCCCCCAGAACTCTGAGGGGAACACCACCCCTGCTCATGACTCCACCCCCATTTCCCCACCACCACACCCACTCCAGTTCCCAGCTCCACACCCACTCCCAGCTCCATACCCACACCAGATCCCAGCTCCCAGCCCTGCCGAGTTTTCACCATCTCTCCAGACCTTTCCCTCACTGAAGACAAATGATCAATCCTCAGCAAAGGACCCACCTTCATCCCCCTCCGTCCACGCTTCAATGAATTTAATACACGCCGTGACATCGAACACTTCTTCTGCCTCCTCCACTTCCAAGCTTACTTTCACAATCAGGATTCCCGCCCACCTTCTGAGGACCCCTTCGCCCACCTCCAACACACTGCATCCACCTGGACACCCCACGCTGGCCTGTTACCCGCACTTGACTTCTTCATTTCCAACTGCTGCCGGGACATTAACCGCCTCAACCAGTCTACTCCCTTCCCCCACTCCAACCTCTCACCATCACAATGCGCAGCCCTCCAATCCCTCTGCTCCAATCCTGACCTCACCATCAAGCCAGCAGATAAAGTGGGTGCAGTGGTAGTCTGGCGCATTGACCTCTAAACCGCTGAAGCCAAACGCCAACTCGAGGACACCTTTTCCTACCGCCCCCTCGACCATGACCCCACCCCCCATCACCAAACCATCATCTCCAGGACTATACAGAACCTCATCACCTCAGGAGATCTCCCACCCACAGCTTCCAACCTCATAGTTCGGGAACCCCACACTGCCCGGTTCTTCCTCCTTCCCAAGATCCACAAGCCTGACCACCCTGGCCGACCCATTGTCTCAGCATGCTCCTGCCCCATTGAACTCATTTCTACCTACCTCGATACTGTCCTATCCACCCTAGACCAGGAACTCCCCACATACGTTCGAGACACCACCCACACCCTCCACCTCCTCCAAGACTTCTGTTTCCGCGGCCCCCAATGCCTCATCTTCACCATGGATATCCAATCCCTCTACATCTCCATCCGCCATGACCAGAACTTCCAAGCCCTCCGTTTCTTCCTCTTCCGATGACTCCAACAGTACCCTTCCACCGACACTCTCATTCCTTTGGCCAAACTGGTCCTCACCCTTAACAATTTCTCCTTCGAATCCTCCCATTTCCTCCAGACCAAAGGGGTAGCCATGAGCACCTGTATGGGCCCCAGCTATGCCTGTCTCATTGTTGGTTATGTAGAACAGTCGATTTTCTGTAATTACACCGGCACCACTCCCCACCTCTTCCTCCGCTATATTGATGACTGCATTGGTGCCACATCGTGCTCTCGTGAGGAGGTTGAGCAATTCATCAACTTCACCAACACATTCCATCCTGACCTAAAATTTACCAGGACCATCTCTGACACTTCCCTCCCCTTCCTAGACCTCTCCATCTCCATTAATGATGACCGACTTGATGCTGGCATTTTTTACAAACCCATCAACTCCCACAGCTACCTGGATTACACCTCTTCCCACTCCATCTCCTGCAAAAATGCCATCCCGTACTCCCAATTCCTCCGCCTCTGCCGTATCTGCTCCCAGGAGGACCAGTTCCACCATAGAACACACCAGATGTCCTCCTTCTTTAGAGACCGCAATTTCCCTTCCCACGTGGTTAAAGATGCCCTCCAACGCATCTCGTCCACATCCTGCACCTTCGCCCTCAGACACCACCCCTCCAACCGTAACAAGGACAGAACGCCTCTGGTACTCACCTTCCACCCTACTAACCTTCGCATAAACTAAATCATCCGCCGACATTTCCGCCACCTCCAAAAAGACTCCACCACCAGGGCTATATTTCCCTCCCCACCCCTTTCTGCCTTCCGCAAAGACCGTTCCCTTCGTGACTACCTGGTCAGGTCCACACCCCCCTTCAACCTTGCCTCCCATCCTGGTACCTTCCCCTGCCACCACAGGAATTGCAAAACCTGTGCCCACATCTCCTCCCTCACCTCCATCCAAGGCCCTAAAGGAGCCTTCCACATCCATCAAAGGTTTACCTGCACATCCACCAATATCATTTATTGTATTCGTTGCTCTCGATGCGGTCTCCTCTATATTGGGGAGACTGGGCATCTCCTAGCAGAGCGCTTTAGGGAACATCTCCGGTACACCTGCACCGATCAACTACACTGCCCTGTGGCCCAACATTTCAACTCTCCCTCCCACTCTGCCGAGGACATGGAGGTCCTGGGCCTCCTTCACCACTGCTCCCTCACTACCAGACGCCTGGAGGAAGAACGCCTCATCTTCTGCCTCGGAACACTTCAACCCCAGGGCATCAACATAGACCAACAGTTTCCTCATTTCCCCTTCCCCCACCTCACCCTAGTGCCAAACCTCCAGCTCAGCACTGTCCGCATGATTTGTCCTACCTGCCTATCTTCTTTTCCACCTATCCACTCCACCCTCCTCCCCGACCTATCACCTTCAACCCCTCCCCCACTCACCTATTGTACTCTATGCTTCTTTCTCCCCACCCCACCCTCCTCTAGCTTATCTCTCCACGCTTCAGGCTCTCTGCTTGTATTCCTGATGAAGGGCTTTTGCCCGAAGTGTCGATTTTACTGCTCCTCGGAAGCTGCCTGAACTGCTGTGTTCTTCCAGCACCACTCTAATCTAGACTCTGGTTTCCAGCATCTGCAGTCATTGTTTTTACCCATCAGAGTGTCCACTTGATCACATTGAAAAAAAAAGAAAAACAAAACTTTAATATAAAATTTCTAAATCAAATCATGTCACCTTGTACACCTACAGGTCATCTCATCATTATTCTAATAAGAGCAAAATACTGCAGGTGTTGGAATTCTGAAATAGTTCTGTAAGAAGGATTGTATTGAATTCAAAATATTTCATGGAATCTGTGGATGGTGCACAATGCTTTCTGGGTGACTGGCAATGAGGAATACATAGAAACCATAGTGGTGGCGTGGCCTGGAATGGTAATATGAAGAAACATTTAGGATGCAGGAGTAAATAAGGGTGAGTTGGAGTGGCTAGCTGGGGGTATTGGCTGACTTGGGAGTGGCTAGAGGTGAAGGATGATTTTAAATCTTGCTGGGATCTTGGAAGCTGTGTTGAAGAACCAAGAAGGGCTTTTGAAACAGGTCGCCTCTGTTTCCACACGTCTTACACATTGTTCACAAACCAAACAGTGGACCTGGTGCATCTATGAGGAGACAAAACTGGGACGTGGTGTGACAAGTGGGTTGGCTGAGCAATTAGTAAACTGTTAAGGTAAACAGCTCAGGTTTTTGCAAGCCCAGAGGAAGATACAAAACTTGACATCAAGTCCAAGTTGTTCAGGCACAATCACACATTGCTGTCCCAAGGAATGATCTTTGGGCTGGGAGGGTGGACAGATGGACACACACACACACACACACACACACACACACACACACCTGGCGAAACTGAGCCTTTGTAGAATTTTTACAGAATGCATTAAGAAGAATATTGTCAGTCATCTTTGTAAAAGAAATAACTTCCCTTATGCAGGGTTTTCCACAGCATCAAGATGACTGAAAGCAGTTTACAACAAATGAAAACATCCAAAATGTAGTCACTGTTGAAGTGTAGGAAACACAGCCGGCAAATTGCTCACAGCAGGGTTGCACAAACAGCGGATTGACACTGACAGATAATCTGGTTTCAGGCAAATTAACTACCAGAGAGTCATAAATGCAAAATAAGCGGGGTAGAACATTTCAAATCCTGTAATTACTCTTTTTTTTCCAATCTACTTGATGGAGGGTTGGGAAGAGATAGCAGAATGTTCAAATTGCACTCTCAGCAAAACCTAAAGACAAAATGTATTCATTTGCATATCAATTTACTCCAACCAGGTGAGACATAAAGCATAAGGCTACAAGTTCCCAACTATATTAAAAACAAATCACATACTGTGGCTTTAGTAATGTGATCCTTGGGAGCATTTAATAACTGCAAGACTGGAACTAGCAATCTATCAACAAGTTTTCACTTGAGAATTTCTTCATTTTAGGCTAAAATTGTATATCCTTAAAGCATTGTTTCTTTTAAACCAGTTCAGTGTGTTTTGGATTTAAAAACTATTTGAAAGGAAACACAAGTGATGAAAATATGTCCAAGAAAGCAATTCCAAACCAGCAAGTATGTGTTTTACAGCAGGGACTGAGATTTAAATCCTGTGTACAGAAGTTATATTCTTTTTAATTTATGATTTTCATTGAGGGATTGGGTGCACAGTGGGTTCTTGGATCTGGAGTCAAATATTGCCCCACAGAGGATGGATAAAAGCCTTTTCTTTCACATAGTTTCAGTGATTACAAGTGACATGAGCTTCTGCTGTGTCAATCCTGTTCCCTGTGGGTGCATGTCTGCAGCATAAAACCATCCATAATTTGGTACAATTTGACACAAACTGGAAATCTGGCTGAACTTGAACTTTGAGGTAATAGAACCTCTTCATGTTCACAGGGTACCTGGCTGCGTAGAAGGCTCCCTGATGTTCAGAGGAGTCCGCGCAGTGGCCCCTCACACTGGGGAAAATTCAGCCTTGATTCCTAATGTTAATTGGCATGTTGTAAAATTGTTATACTGGCTAGCCTGATGGGAAATGGCATCCATGATTTTCTGTGTGCCGTGATTGGCCATTGACTGGGAGATACATCTTATATCGGAGTGAAATGCAGGTGAAAACTCTGAGTGCTACTCTCAGAATTAAAACTAAAGAGGATTTTCTCATTCTCAAAAACAGTGTGAGTGCTAGGGCCAAATAATTATAGGCTAATCAGTTTTACTTTGGTGGTGAACAAATTACTTTAGTCATTAATGAGAGACAGGATTATCTGATACTTTAAAAAAAACAGAAATTGCTGGAAAAGCTCAGCAGATCTGGCTGCAGCTGTGGAGAGAAATTAGAGTTAATGTTTCAGGTCGATTGACTTTTCTCAAAACTGACGAAGACTTCTGATGAAGGGTCACTCGACCGGAAACGTTAACTCTGATTTCTCTCCACAGATGCTGCCAGACAATTGCTCAGCTTGTCCAGTAATTTCTGTTTTCATTTGTAAATTTGAGCATCCATTGTTCTTTGTCAATTTTTTTATTTTTGATACTTGGCAAAATCCTGGTTTAATTAGAGATATTCAGCTTTGCTACTGGAAGGTCATGTCTTACTAACCTGATTGAATTTTGTGAAGAAGTAACTCGGAGGATTGATGAGGGTCATCCAATGGATATTGTCCACATGAAGTTTGGGTAAAACATTTGACAAAGTCCCACATGCCAGACTGATCAGAAAACTTAACCTGGGACTATACTCACTGGAATTTAGAAAAATGAGGGGGGAAACTTACAGAAGACTATAAAATTATGAAGGGAATGGTTAATAAAGGGAGGTTGTTTGCACTGGTGGGTGAAACTAGAACTTGGGGAGACAACTTCAAAGTGAGGGGGGATGATTTAGGACTAAGTTGAGGAGGAACATTCTTCACCCAAAGGGTTGTGACTCTCTGGAATTCCCTGCCTGGTGAAGCAGTGGAGGCCACCTCATTGAATGTTGTTAAGGCAAAGACATTTAGGTTTTTGAATAATAAAGGAATTAAGGATTATGGTGAACAGACGAATAAGTGAACATATATTTGCTCTCAGGCAACTGTCTGTGTGGAGTTTGCACTTTCTCCACATGGCTGGATAAGTTTTCTTCTGGTGCTTTCCTCCTGCAGTCCAAAGATGTTCACGTTAGCTGGATTGGCCATACTAAGTTGCCCCAAAGTGTCCAGGGATGTACTGGCTGGGTGGATTAGCCAAGAGAAATACAGGGTTACAGGGATAGGGTCATAGAATGGGTCTGGGTGGGATGCTCTTTAGGGGATCAGATGGACCAAATGGCCTATTCCCACACTGTAGGGATTCTATGACTCTAATCACCAGAAGTGTATTGGAAGTGATAGAGGAAGGGACAGACCTTTGAGTGTATGTTCACAGATCATTGAAGCTGAGAAGAGAAGTAGATAAGGAGGCAAGGAAAGCATATGTGATGATTTCCTTCAGTGGGTGAGGTGGTGAATGCAAATATATTATGTTGTCCTGGAATCATATAAAACACTGGTTAAATCACAGCTAGAGTTTTGGTTGCCATTCTGATCAGAACATAACAGGAAGAACATAGTCACTTGAGAAAAAGTACAGAGGAGATCAACAAGAGTAATGTCAGGATTTGACAAATGGTAAGGATGAGGTAGGATTGCATAGAAGTATAAAAAATAATGAGGGGCTTAGCTCAAGTGGATAACGAAGGCCTGCTATCTCTAGCAGAGAGATGATTTACTGGGTTGTTTGGATTAAAGGAAATCAGTTGGAAGATTAGAGGGACATGAGGAAAACACGTTTCCACCCAGCCTGTCAGGATCTCATTGCCTAGTTTGGTGGTTGATGGAGAAGCCATCAACTCATTTAAAAGGAATGTGGATTACACCTCAAGTGCTGTAACCTGCAAAACCATAGACCAGGCTCTGGAAAGCAGAATTAGAACAGACAGCTAATTTATTCAGAAGCATTGATATGATGGGCTGAATGGTCTTTTCCTATGCTTTCAATGTTCTGTGGTTTTATTGATGTCTATCCATCTGTTCTCATTGGCATCAATGCCTACCCTAGCTTGCTGCACTGCTCGGATTCTGGAGACAGACAGTCTTCAAAAACAATGGTGCTCAGACACCTCCACATAGCTGACTCCCTGAACATCTGAGCTGGGTCAAACCTTCTGCGACCATGTGGAAACCCTCTTGGACAAATATGGCCTCCTCATGCATGTCCAATATCTTCCTCAAAGTGCTGGATATTTCTTGCCACTGGGCAGGCCTCAGTATGGTTACTTCTCAATTTCTGTAACACTCTCCTTCTCCCTGCCAGAGTCAAAGACTGAAAGCATTGTCACAATAAATGATGCAAAAACATATACTGTATCCAGTGGCTGCTAAGGAACTGTGTAATGCCCTTACATTCACAGCACTTTACATTGGCCCCACTCTCTGCAATGCCACTGAATTTGATAGCATTGACTCTTGGAGACATTATACAGTTGGTACTTTCTTGCAGGCTCAGCAGCCAGTGAGATTCACCTTGTTTGAGTGGATGAGGATCTTAGTTTCTGAGTATCTCACTGATAAAATCAGAAGCAATAGGAAAATACTTGACAGTTGGGTGCTTATCAACTGCCCACGGGTGACCTGTCCTATTGCCCATGTCTGACAGAATTGGTTGTCAGCAGGAAGGCAATGTGGTCCCACTCTATTTTATCAATCTCTCACCCCGACTTCCATTCCCATCTCTACTACATGTCTACATGATTTGATCATAATCATTCTTCTGTGAACCTTCCTTGCTTTGGCAACACATTTATCTGCGTCAGTCTGCCAGACATCAAAACCTTTTAGGTTGAGAGTGACCTCTTCCAAGTTTATTTTAGCTTTTCTCAGGGATCAACAAACACCACATTAATTTATAATGCAATTTCTAACATGAATTATTAATGAATTGCAAAGTTGCATTTCTTGTAAGCCATTGTCTGTGTTAATAATTAAGGTAACGTTGGAAATAAAGAACTCGCAATGCTGATAAGAAACTGTAACAACTTCGAAATTCCATTTGTCCTTTTAATGTGTGGTGAATAATATGAAGAACAGTTTTATTTTCCTCATGAGAGGACTCAAGGGGAGTTCAAAACAGTCATTTTCCACTGAAATATGATGATCGTATGTTGTCTTCAGCAGTTACTCATCATTCTGAGGAAGACTGAAGTTTGGTATCACTCATGCTCGATGACTGAGTAGAACAC
The DNA here is from genome assembly GCF_020745735.1 of Hemiscyllium ocellatum. Lineage (NCBI taxonomy): Eukaryota > Metazoa > Chordata > Chondrichthyes > Orectolobiformes > Hemiscylliidae > Hemiscyllium > Hemiscyllium ocellatum. The sequence goes on along the minus strand of NC_083421.1, from coordinate 34,001,979 downwards.
AGACAATGGCAATGGTAACAAGGCCAGACATCTCATAAAATTAATCCTGATGAGTGGTAGAGAAGAGAAGGACTCATCATCTGATGCATGTATTATGAGCCATAGTTTTATTATCAGTTGTCTGTACTCTCTGCCTACAAACGGAGATTCCAGCAAGATGAGATTGCATTTTATATCCAGGCATTCTGGATTGGTAGAAATCTTTAAGGGCACTCATAGTGAATCTGGTGTTTTATGTAATGGGTATAAATATGAAAATCTGATGTTAAATACTCAGATGCTTCAAATAAAACTGTACACCAGGCCTGAACAGTTTGTCATACAGCACAGAAACAAATCCTTCAATCCAGCAAGTCCATGCTGACCATAATCCCAAACTAAACTCATCCTACCTGCCTGCACTTAGGTCTTATCCCTCTAACCACTTATTATTCATGAAATTATCGAAATGTCTTTTAAATATTGTAACTGTACCCACATCCACCACTTCCTCGAGAAGTTCACTCCACACTTGAACCATTCTTTGTGTAAAAAAAGATTGTCCCTCATGTCTCTCTCCTCTCACCTTAAAATATGTCGCCTTGTCTTGAAATTCCCCACGCTGGGAAAAAGACACCTGCTATTCACCTTATCTATAGCCCTCATGGTTTTATAAACCTTAATAAGATCATAGAGATCTACAGCATAGAAAAAGAGTCCTTGGCCGATTATATCCATGCCAGTCAACTACTTAATTATCCAAATCCCATTTTCCAGCACTTGGCCTAAGTACTTCTTAAATGTTGTGAGAGCATCTGCTGTACTAGCCTTACAAGGGGTGACTTCAGATTCCCACCAGCCACTTGAGTGAAAATGTCTTTTTTTCTCACATCTCTTTTCAACCTTCTGCCTCTGTTCTTAGATCTATGCCCCTAGTTACTGATCTCTCCATCAAGGAGGAAAGTTTCTTCCTGCCAATACTACCTGAGCCCCTCATAATATTATACATTTCAATCAAGTCCCCCCTGAATCACTTTTGCTTGAAGGAAAAAAACCTCAATCTGTTCAATCTCTTTCCACAACAATATCTCCAGGCTCAGGAAATATCCTGCCAGATCACCCCTGTACCCTCCCAGTGCTATCGCACGCCTCTGAAATATGAACTACACACAATACTCTAGCTATAGCCTAAGCAAGCCTCAGCTAATAAAGGCATAAAGTATTCCAGCATGAAAAGAGATCCTTTGGCCCATCATGTCCATGCCTGTCAATAAGCACGTATTCACTGTAATCCCATTCCCCAGCACTTTACCGAGAGCCTTGTATGCTATGGCACTTCAAGTGTTCATCAAATTTTTTTTTACACATTGCAGTGGTTCCAGCCTCTACCATTCTTTCAAGCAATGAGTTCCAGGTATCCATGCAAATATAAGCACTTGGCTCGACACATTTATGATATTTATAAATTCAGCATTGTCCTCTTGTGAAAATCAATTATAACTTAACTATGATTTGTCAAGCGCAAGCATACACCACCATAATCAGATTTGCATGACTTCATACACATCCAGTGCTCCTGCCCCTAACCTTGAATCTCTGCCTCTGCTAAGCTTGTAACTGCAGTTACATAAAGGTACAATATCGGGGTGCTAGAAATTTGAAACAAATACAAAGAATGCTGGAAAAACTCAACAGGTCTTGGAGCATCTGGGGAGAGAAAAGCAGAGTTAAAGTCTTGACTCTACTTTAGATCAAAACATGAACTGATGTGCAGTTTTGTGTTGCTTTCTACATATTGATGTAATTTGACAGAAGTAGGTATCAAGACAAAAGCAAAACTATTAGGAGGAATGATAAAAATTGTGATCAAAATGATATATTTTAAGGACAGTCTTAAGGGATCAAAGGGAAGTTGAGAATTAAGGGAGGGATTGCCTGCCTGAGCCGTTCAAGACACAAACATAAGTCATGAGGCAAAAACAAAATGGGCAAGAGAACCTAAATATTGCAAAAGGCCAAGAAAATTTTGGTTTCATGGAAAGTTAAGTGAGCTGACCATGAAAATATTGGAAAAGTTAAGCACTGAAGTCGAAAAAGCATAAATGCGGTCTTCGAAATCGGGCTTTGAGTGGAGCAGAATTAGGTTACCAAGATGAAAACTGGTAGTCCATGTGATAGAATGGATATGGGTCCAGAAGTTGGCTTGAAATCAATTGACTGGAAGCATTGGAGGAATATGTGTGACAGACTGGCTGAAGAAGACAGGGAAGGACAGCGCATATCCCTGGTCAAAGCACACATCCATTTGTGGCTTTGAAAAGGGCACAAAGAGAAAGGCAGATACTTAGTTACATTGTCAAAAACATTCCAAAATTCATGTTTACTTTTCAAACAGATTTAGGAGATCCATTTTATAAGGTAGATTGCATATGCTTGCTTTAGTTTGACTCTTTTCTTCCAACTTGTTCAGCCTGAAATTCAACCATTCTAATGATTGAAAAATGTGCATTTCGATTGACCGACTGCCAGAGAAGACAATCATTCAAAGCAGATTACATTCCAGACAGGTCATAGCAACTTTTGTACTACCACAACTGTCAGATGTCAATTGAGTGTGACGCATGTGTGGTCTTTTAAGTCAGTAGCACGATTTGTTCTAAAATACATTGTGATTTTGGCCATTGAAAGTACAAACCTTTGTCTGAAGTTAGCTTAAATTGCTGAAGAACCCTTGATCCAAGTACTGTACTTGTTGGCTCCTGAGAATTCACTTCCATGATTTATGCACATACTTCCTGCGATATTGTTGGACTTGTCCAAATCAGTCAAGCTCCAACTCTGGTAACCTCATACAAACTGCAATTTATTATATTTTATGTATTTCTTTTAAAATCTCATCAAATATAAAATGTAGTTTTGAAGGATGTGAATACACCAGAAGTGAATTCAACACAACTATCCTTTGTCTCTACTCTTTTAGAAGATTGTAAGGTGTTAATATGCTGTAGATGAGCACACAAACCACAATGCATTGCTCTTGCAAATAAATGGGAAATCAAGTTTTCTTTTGTTGGCCTTCTTTGCAGATTAAGAAATCAACTTCTTGCTTTCCAGAAAAAAGCTTCTTGTTTCCATGAAATGTCTATAAATCTCTCCTTTTAGATGTTATTTTAGAAGTAGGAACACAGCACCTCAGCTTCCATGTAATTTTCCATCAGGAAAACCCTGACCACCATCTGCTAAATTCAAAACATTCAAATTACTTGGCATTGAGACAACACAATTATATAACATCCCATTAAATAACTGTGTAAATGGTAAAGAGAAGATTAGTAGGGGGTAACAAGACAGAGTTTCACATGCCTATGTTCACACAAAGCAAACCTTACCAAATCCAAAAGAGAAGCAAGATTTTAGTTTCCATTCAAATCCTGATTACAGCCGTATTTAATGTTTTTATTATTTCAAGCTTCTGCTGTTTCTTAGGGGCGGGAGTTGTGAGCATATTACATTATTAAAATAATTCTCAAAAGTTAAAAGTCATTACTTAAAAATGCTCACAGACTCGTCGGATTCAGTGACCTACTTGGTGGTGGTTTCGTGTTTGGACACAGCATTACTGTAGAAGACTTGCAAATGCCATTCCTGATCTTAAAAGGCCATTTGTGCCATTGGTATTTACAATATTTAAAACAGCTTGTGTTTCGTAGTGCAAATATAAGCACTTGGCTCGACACATTTATGATATTCATACATTCAGCATTGTCCTCTTGTGAAAATCAATTATAACTTAACTATGATGTGTCTAGCGCATGCACAAACCACCACCATCAGATTTGCATGATTCCATATACAGAAAAGGGTAGGGTCACAATGCCAAAAGCTGCAATCCTCTTGCAAGCTGATGGTTATGACATTTCTTTTATTCATTCAGCGGATTTGGGCATCATTGACAAAGTCAGCATCTATTGTCTGTCTTTAATTGCCCTTGAGAAGGTGATGATGGGCAGCCTTTTCAAACTGCTGCTGCCCTGGAGGCTGTAGAATACCCACTGTGTTGTTGGGGAAGGAGCTGCGGGATTTTCAACCAGTGACACCGAAGGAGTAGCAATAAACTTCCACGTCAGGATGGTGAGTCATTTGAAGGAGAACTTCCAGATGGTGGTGTTTCCATGTACCTGCTATTCTTGTCATTCTGGATGGTAGAAGTCATGAACCACAACAGAGACTATTTCCATCCCCTATTTTCAGTGGCAACCTCATTGAAGGGGAAAGGAAATCCAATTGTGTTATGGTCCATCTAAGTACTCCAGTTTAATCTGGGCTGGTGTCTGAAGCTTCCTCTGCAAACAAGAAGGAGCTGCATTCATATTTTGAGAACAGAGACTAAAAGGACTCTTGCACAATGTTCATCCCAGTGACCTGTAAATCAGGAAACAAATTGATTTGTCCTGCAGCTGGAAGAAAATTTGATGGTCAACGCAGTTCCGGAGTAACCAGGAATTAAAATTATAAGCTATATTTACTCTTTATTAGAATGGTAGAGATATAGAATACCCACAGCGTAGAAACAGGTCCTTCGAGCCAATAAATCCATACCAACCCTCTGGAGAGTAACCCACCCATTCCCCATACTTACCCCTGACCAATGTGCCTAACATACACATCCCTGAACATTATGGGCAATGTAGCATGGCCAATTCACCTAACCTGCACAGCTTTGAACTGTGGGAGGAAACCAGACCACCCAGTGGACACCCATACAGACACTGGGAAAATGTGTAAACTCCACATAGTTGTCCAAGGCTGGAATCGAACCCAGGCTCCTGGCACTGTGAGGGAAGCAGTGTTAATCACTGAGCCACCATGCCGCTCCAGATTATTGGAACCAGATGGTTTAGGATTCCTGCAAGATGTTGTGTTTGGAGTTAAGTGTTTGGGTGCCAGACAAGTCAGGCTGGTGTAGGGCTACTCAAAACAGTAACCACTGCACAGCACCTCCCAAGAAAGATAGCAAGCTTCACTCAGAAAATGAAGATAACTTAAAGGACCACTTTGTAGCATTGGAATGAGGCAAGGGATTTCAGTTACGTGTACAGAGGACAGAAGTTCATATTTTTCGTTGAAGAGCAGGGAATATTATTGGGAGATTAAATGGAGGCAAACATTTTTCTTCAGTTAGTAGGGATAAATTGTTTCTACTGTCAGAAGGGACACAGTAAAGAAAGGATACAGATGTAAATTAATAGGTAAAAAGAAGACACTTTTTAAAATTCAGTGGGCGAGGATCAGAAATGCTTTGTCTCAATGAGTGATGCAAGCAGATTCATGAGAAACTTCCAAAAGAGAATTGGATAAATACTTGAAAAAAAGTATTCAGGCAAAAAGAGTGGGACAAGTTGGTTAACCGTTTCCAAAGGGCTGGTGAGGCAGAAAGGGGCAAATAGCCTTTACTGGTAAGTCATGTCTACTTTTATTTCCAATCACAACACATCACATTTTGCCTGAATGCTCAGATGCTTAGCAGCTAATATTGTTTGTTGTCTGTAGCTATCAAATTACTGCAGGACTTTACAAAAATTAAAAGAAGGATATTTATCCCTTTTGAGATTATTTTATCATTCCATTAGATCATGATGGATCTGTGATTTAATTCTACTTATTTTAATAGCTTTGGTTGACAAAAATCTATCAATTTCAACTTCACAATTAACAATTGACTTGGTACCAACCTCTGTTTATGGAATAGCAGTCCACATTTCTGCCGGCCCTTCCCTGTAAAAGACTTTGTTAATCTGCTCGTGAAAGATCTGGCTCCAACCATCAGGTTACTCTCCATCACCTTTTGACTTCCTGGCTCATAGATACTGTTTCTCTGCCTAAACAACCTGTTTCCTTTAATATTTTAAAAAAACTGTCAACAAATCATCCCTTCACTTTTAATATTCTGGTAAGTATAATTTATGTAACTATCCCTCAGAACTTACCCTTATACACCATGTATCATTCCAGTAAACCTAAGCTCTAATAAATTCAAGATGTGGAGGTGTCAAGTTATAGTCCAACAGGTTTATTTGAAATCACAAGCTTTCGGAGCACTGCTCCTTCAACAGGTGAATTCTTGACTTCTTGATTACATATGACGAAGGAGCAACACTCCGAAAGGTTGTGATTTCAAATAAACTTGTTGGACCATAACCTGACATCGTGTGGCTTCTGACCTAATATATCCAAGGCCAATATGTTAATAAGCCCACTTTCTTTCCTTGGACAGCAGCAATTCTTGTAAAGAATTGATCTTACTCATGTGCAGCTATGGTCAAAGCTGTTACCTTCTTGGAGTACTGACAAGTGGGACTGTGCTGTCGTACAGCTGAAATGAGAAACCTGGTCAGAACTTCAATGTCATAACAACTTCTGTAGCTCTCAGGTAAGAGGTCAGGTATTAGGCTGTACCATTAATTCTCTGAAAATTCATATCTGTTGTACGACTCCTTCTTCACCCTGACCTGCAACTCGAATTCCGATCCTTAAGATTCTGTCCTCCCTTAGTGACATTCAGCTTTAAACATTCCCATCCTTTGGACTTCTTTATAATTTTCACTGCCTTTCATCATAGAACAAGCTGAAGTTTCTTTGGGAATTGTGTATTGTTAAGCAAATAAGGTCTGACATGAAAACTGCAACCTGAGAATGTGGCAGACCTTGAAACAATGCAAATTGGAATGAAGCTTTTGCACATGAAGACAAAATTTGGTCTCCTTGTTTTTCTCCTTGGAAAAACACTTCTCAATTCTTTTAATACAATGGGACACCAAAAATTATTCAACCAATTTATTTGTGAAACATAACTCCTTATAAATTTGGCATGAGAATACAGCCAGACAAAAATAGAGAAAGGGGCAAGAATGACATATTTGATCACCATACCACATCCTTACACAAATATCTCTCTCATGAGTTCAGGTGGATTTTACGACAGAGCCTATATTTCTTTGAGGGAGTAACAATTCTGATAGAGGTATGAACATGTTTGGTATTTGTCCGGACAGCATCTGACATGTGAGGAGAATTAAATCTATCAATGAAATCATGGCTGATCAGAGAAAACTCAACTCCACTTTCTTGCCTTTCCCCAGAACCCCTGATTCTGTAACTGATTAAAAATCCATCTCAGTCTGGAATATATGTACTGACCCAGCCTCTACAGCCTCTGTGGTAAAGAATTCCACCACTTTCTGAGAGGAAAAATTCCTCCTCAACTCGAATTAAATGTGCAACACTTATTGCAAGATCGTGCACTCCATTCCTAGATGATCCCATAAGGGGAAAAAAATCTTTCCACATCGACTGTCTCAAGTGCTGTAAGAATCTTCCAATCACCTCTAATTCTTCTCAGCTTCCATTACTTCAGTCTGAAATTATTCAACCTCTTCTCATAAGATCGTCTCTCCATATTTGAGATCAATCGAGTGAAAGCTAGCTTTGTGTGTTTTATACACAGGAGCTATCAAATCCCTCAGTGCTGCAGCTTTCTGCAGTCTTTGTCAACTTAAATAATATTCAGCTCCTCTATTTTTTTCTGTCAATTGCATAACTTCACACTTCCTCGCATTATGTTTCATTTGACATGCTGTTGTCAACTCACTTTTGTTTCATTCCTTTACGGGATGTGGATGCCATTGGCTTAGGCTGAATTTACTGCCCATCCCTATTTGCCCAGAGGCAAATTGTAAATTATTAAGGGCAACTAATTAACCACATGCAGGTCAGGTTAGGCAAGAATGGCAGATTTCCCTCACTATATGACATTTGTGAAACAGATGGGTTTTTACAACAATCTACAATGGTCATCATTAGATCCTTATTTCCAGATTTTTACTGAATTCTAATTCCATGACTGCCATGGTAATATTCAAATCCAGACTCCCACAACAACATTATTTGAAATTAATAGCCTGGCAATAACTAGGACGTCAGCTTCTCTGTCTATATCCCTCTGCAAACTCATCCTCACCATGTACCTTCCCACCCCAACTGTTTTGCATCATCCACAAACCTGACTATTGCACATTCACATTCTTCAGCCAAGTAATTAATATACGTTGTAAATAATTGTGGTCCCAGCACCTATCCATTGATTATAGGTTGCCATCCTGAAAATGTCCCACTTATCCCAAGTCTCTGTCTTTTTATTTGTTAGCCAATCCTCTATCAATGTTTTAATAGACTTCCTTCAAAACCATGGGCTCTTCTCTGAACCCCAATGGAGAATGGAAAAGTGCATTTTGAGGATGAAACAAGTTATGATACATTATGAAAGAGCGCAATACACGACACTATGTGAAATGTGTCTCTTTTGAATTGAGAAGAAATGTGATTATGTGCATGAGATGCATGAAATTCTTTATTTATCAGACAATATATTTAGTACAGTGAAATTCAATCATATTGTTTCATGTTATAATCAATTATCATTCAGTATTAAAGCCCATTTCCTATCTAGCTAGCTGAAGTTAATCCCATTTTAAGCCACGCTAAAATTCTAGGTTAAAGTACTTCAGCTCACCACAATCAACCAGGATTTAATATGCACATTCAAACTGCTTTGTACTTAATCCAGTCTCAACAACTCCAATAAAATATTAACATGTGAATAGTCCTGACACTAAATTACTTCCTTTGAATTCCTCACTCCAGTTTGTTTCATTTTAATAGTTTTTGCCTTTGCTACTCACTTTATTTCTTGGTAGTAACTTGTTGTTGCTATTTTGTTTCAAAACCTGTCACAATTTCACTTGTTCTTATGAATCTTTTTGATTTATCTCTATTCCAAAGAGAAGTCTAGTCCTCATAATTGCATTCTGATATATTTAAGTAGATGTTTCAATAGTATAAAATATTCCTGCTCCAGCATATAAATCCTGTTCAACAGAAAAATTACATTTGCTACATCAAAACAAAAGATAAAAAGGGAATTTTTTAAAAACTGACAATTTTTTTTCAGTAAAATATATGACACTGATTTCATCCAATCAAAACTTTCCCGTGCACTGGTCATAATCTTTCAAAAGACATTGTAATGTTTATGTTTCGTCACAGTTCCATATTCAACTTAAAATATGGCCACCATTTGTGATAACTACTGTTGTACACTGGAAATTGGTTCACTTTTCATGGTCTTTTAATCAACATAGGTTTAAAATCCAGGTTAAAGCAGTGTTATGAAAGTTCAAGTTAGAAGCCACCAGTTTAACAACTACCATTAGAGAAATGAAGCCAATATGTATTTTAGAAACCTGTTACTTCCCATCATGTACCTACACACAAATCTGGATCATCAATAAGTTGGTTATGTTAATGGACCACAAACTGTTTGTTTCCTGCTCGTATCAGTCACTATAGACAACATCCCGAATTAAGAATGAAAACTAATTGATAGATATCTGTATTTTCTTCTCTGAGCCATGAATCCTCTTCATCTCTAAAGGTAAAATACTGTACATTTTTTAATGGTACATTGTGCATTTTAATATTTACAACATTGTTAAATTGTTAATCCAGCTTTTGCTGACATTGAATCATTAGTCAATGTACCAACATAGAAATTGGTTCGGATCAATTTTTATAGAGCAATGATTTATCTTATAATTCTCCACTATTTTGTTAAAAAGATGTACATTTCTTCTTATGTCAATTTATAAAAAGCAAAAAAATGCGCTACAACATGTTGTATTTTTTTCTTGAAATTTTTGGTTGGTTCACTAATTCACATGCGGTCTTAACTCTTTGTCTGTTCACTTAACAGTTGTTTATTAATGTTGAGCACATAGTTCCAATCATGTAGCTCCAATTTCTTTAATTGATTAAATATTTCGACAAGCACCAAAGACCTGAAGGCGTCTTTTTCAAAAGGAGCAATGTCTGATGATGATTTCGCTGTCATTTGAGGTGATGACACTTTTTTTTCTTTTTTGCCTTGCTTCTTCGAAAATTTCAAAAATTGATCATATAATTAAAGTTCAACGTGCTGAGATGCCTCACCACAGTTTAGTATCTCCATAAATGTTGCGTGGGACAGACATGAGTTTTTCATCACAAGTCACTTTTGCATCATGTAAGGTGCTATACCAGACCATTCCTGTGGGTCTGGTTTCGTCCATTTGACAGATGAAATACAGCACTGAGTCTATGTGGCTCTGAATATAGGCACTGTGTAGTAACGATGCACAGCGGTCACTCACACTCTCAAGTCGCTTTAGAATGAGGTGAGCTTTCCTAAGGGATAAAAACAAAATAGGGATGGAATAGAGAGAGAGAGAGAGAGAGAGAGGGAGAAAGAGAGATAGAGAAGAAACAGAATGAAATTATTTTTTGATCACTTCAAAACAAAGATATAATGCAAATATTTTTCAACATTTCTCCATTGAATTCATATTTTGTAATTATTAGAGGAGCACAAAATAGATTTGGATGAAAATTGAGTCATCATCTCCATATTCTAGGAAACCAACACTATTTGCTTTCAAATGCAACAAATTTCTGATAGATTTGACATCCCATCTAAAGGGTTTGTAAGTAAGTAAAGTTACTGAGCACATTAGTGCCTCTCCTTTCATTTCTGCAATATTGTGAAGGTGTCTGCCATAATCTTGACTGAAGTAAATCTTAAACTGGTTGCTGAGTGAGGTGGCAATAGTTCATGTACCCACATTGACAAATCCTTTTCATCAATTTGATGGGCATTACTGCCTAATAAAGACAAAATAGGACTGGAAACCAAATTTTACTTCTCTTTGTCTTATGATAATCACGTTTCAAGTTCTAATATGATTGAGGACTTCATGAACATCTCCTCAGCAAAGTACTTTTAAACATGAGCTTGATGTGATAAAGACAGATTTGGTTGGGTTTTACAACTAGCACCAGCTTGTACTGAAATGTGACTGCCAATAATTCCTTTGTAAAGTGCAGAAAGAGTTCATCCTACAAACCATGAGTCAACCAATGAAAGGGTAACTTCCACATAAGGAAATTATTTGGTTTTCCTAGATTATTTATACATTGTGCATAAACATGTCACACACTCAGCCCCTTTTCTTCAAATAAAAGGAGAAGTTGTGTGTTTCTGGGAAAGGTTATTATATTTTCTTTTCTCAAATGCAGCAGGAGTTTTCAGAATAGTTTGCAAGTTATTGGATAACTGGACACCAAAACCTAGACATACAGTAGAGGAAGACTGTCACTAAGTATATTGGTCTTGGGTTTATTTGCCATGAGATAATCCAAAGCATCCTAAGCTTCAATGGCACTTATTGTAAACAATATTTTAAGGGTCTTATGGCAATTTCCACGCAAAAGCTTTATGACACCCTTGGGGAGCTCAGTGGCAGGGGTTACCAAACCCAGCCGCATGAGGGAGCTAAACATCCGCAGTCATTGGTCGAAAGGTTTCAGGGATCAGGTCATTTCAACATGTGCTAATTGATGACCCTACCTTCTCCCTGCCAATTCCTTGTGTGATGCTGTCAGCAGCCATTAGCTAAGCAATTATTAAAAATGAAATAAAATAATTGAAAGAAAAATATATGGTAAGGTTAGTCAGATTTTCCACGAAGCAAATTTGCTCCTGCCTCACACAAATAACTATAATTATTCCATAATAATACCTAAGTATTGCAAATCTGACTAGACAGTGATATTTTCCTAAAAAAACTTATATAAAATATGATTACAATGTGAAAGTTACATGAATATACAATGATTCAATATTGTTTGAGAAAAGTAAAAAAAAGATTTAAAATTAACCTAAATCAAGAATTATTAAATGGTCAAATTCGATTTCCACTGGGTAATCCAGTGCTAAAACAAGTTCTCAGCATTCCCCACAGAACAGTACCCATATTTACTGAGAATGACAATAGTTTTCAAGAGGTATTGGAGAGGTCTTTACACATACAGGATTGAACTTTCAATATTGACACCTTTAATATTGGATGAGCATTTAAAAATCCACTACCTATTAATGAGGATTGTGCATTTAAAGTGCCATTGACTTGCTACACTAACTGTCCAGGACCAAAAGAAAGTTGTGAACACAGCCCAGCCCATTACACAAGCCAGTGTTCATCCATTGACTTCACCTACACTTCTCGACACCTCGAAAAGGCAGTCAACATCAAAAACCCTTCCCATCCCAGTTATAATCTCTTACAACCTCTTCCGTCAGGCAGAAGATATAAAATCTTAAACACATGTGCCAACAAGTTCAAGATTTGGAGAAGCCGATGTTGGACTGGAGTGTACAAAGGTAAAAATCACACAACACCAGGTTATAGTCCAACAGATTTATTTGGAAGCACTAACTTTCAGAGCGCTGCTCCTTCATCAGGTGATTCTGAAAGCTAGTGCTTCCAAATAAATCTGTTGCACTATAACCTGGTGTTGTGTGATTTTAAACAAGTTCGAAACAGCTTTTTCCCCGCTGTTATTAGACTTCTGAATGCAACTCTCAAATTTCAAACCTAATGTTGATCTTGCTTTTGTGTACCTCCTTTGAAGCCTTTACTTTGTATTCCTCATTCTGTTCAATCACCTTATGATCTTTGTATGTTTTAATCCATCTGTACTACAAGGCAAAACAAAACTTTTCACTGTACTTAGGTACATATGATAATATTAAATCAAATCGAACTAATCAATTTTCCTGATCATTGATTACATAGAAAGGAAAACAAAATGTGGTGTTTAACAAGTGGGTCAATCTCAGTAGTGCACAACTGAGAAAATATTGCTCATAATTTGCATCTAAGAAATAGCAATTATGATGCCCAGCACTAACAACATAAATGTTTCTCACACAAGTAGGAATATTTCAAATACTGCAATCCTTAAAACAAAATGCTTCTTAGAACCAGGTTATAGTGTAATTTCTTACACTATAGGGCATAAGTCATTTACTGCCTATGAATTGTTGGAAGTGTTTTAATGGTTAGATTGTCGAAGTATCATAGCTTGGGATGACAGTTAAAAATTTTAAAATGTATTCATTGGCATTGCTGGCTGGCCATCCCCAGTTTGCCTTGAAAAGGTGGTGATGTATTGCTTTCTGAACTGCTCTTGATCCACAATGTGCTTAGAAATGGAATTCCAGGATTGTGACCCACCAACAGTGAAGGATTAGCGATATATTTCTAAGCCAGGATAGTGAATGGCTTGGGGGGGGGGGGCGGGGAAGAGGACTTGCAGGTCGTGGTGTTTCTGTGTATCTGCTGTGCTTGTCTTTCTAGTTGGAAATGGTAGTAGGTTTGGAAGGTGTTGTCTAAGGATATTTAGTAAATTCACTTTCAAAGGATTCCCTCATCCAGGTTACAGTTCATGACACTTTCAAGGCTGGTAACTCCAGCTACTCCATGGAAATTACAGAAAACAAGGACAATCCTATCTCCCAATTGTTAATAGCTAGCTTGGGAATCTTGTATATTTAAAAGGCTCTCCTGAAAACTGAAATGGGGTCAGAAACTCTGGAATTAGCTCCCAGCTAAAACTATCACACCCTCTATGAAAATTCAGGCCATAATTCATTTCAGTTATTATCTCATTGGATGATAGGCTCAAGATTCTCAATGTTATATTCTTGTTCATATTCACCAACACATTGTTAAACACTGATTAATACAAACCCATTGCGCAAACCAGTTCCTTAAAAACATCCTTGCATTTTTTACTCAAAGGCCATCTTTTTTTAATTTAATATGAACCGTGCTTTTACTTTTTAAATCCTTATTGAGAATCTTTCCATTTAAGAGTTTAAATAATTAATTTTAACAACAATGCTGCTGAAGACATTTTAGACCAAGCATGTTTTGTGATCCTTTGATACAAAAATCAGTCACATCCAAGGTTAAATAAATAAATGGTACAGTCCTCAATGAGAAAGAAAATCGTCAAACGGTTGTACTTTTACTAGCAAGAGGAAAACAATCTACTTTATCGCAGTATCAGTCCCAGGTGACATCTTCACATTGTGTGCAGATCAAACACATTTTCCTAAATGGAGTGGCAGTAAACTTTCCATTCACTGCTTGAGCAGCAAAGTGCTGGAGTACATAGTTGCAACGTATAATCTGCATGGTTTTCAATTCCATGTTGGAATTTGACCACTTAATTGATGGAAGATAAAAATGCCTCATTGTCTCTTCAGAGACAAAAGAAACGGAAGTATTTTTTTGAGGAATATCACTTTTATAAAAATTCAGCCATTGTATAGAAGGAGAGACTGTTCAGAATCATTGATCAGAGCTGTTTTGCTACAACCAATATATTGCAAGGATAATTCAAACAGACTTTCAAAACACAGAGAGGAGAGGAAGAACTATGCAATTCTGGACTAACTAAGACAATGTGATTCGTACTTGGAAGCTAACAGTCAGCCACAAAAATTCCAAATAAGCCACATTAACCAATGAAAGGGTCATTAAATGTTTTGACCTGTTCACTGAACTGAGTGAAAGTATTTAAATCAATTGGATGCTTCACAGGATATAACAAAGTAGGCAAGCTAATCCCCGTAATCAGAAAAGAGTTGAAGTTTGATGAGTTACAGCTATAAAAGGTGCCACAGAGAAATAGTTTACCATTAGATTATAAATCATTCTTTGTCTACTTGAGTTGTTAGATGGTAGACTTTCTGTGGTAAATACAAACAATGACATTTGAGCTCCAATGCTAGAGCATCAGACTTTTAATCCACAGGTCCAAGGTTCAAGACATTTCCTGGCACAAACTGTTCAAGATGGGTTCTTGAGTGTAGTGCTAGTGTCCTTACTACTGGCCCAGTAGATCTATGTTCAAGTACCACTTGTTCCAGATGTGTATCATAACATTCCTGAACAGGTTGATTTTTTGAAAAAAACATCTATACTGTGACTTTTGTTGTCACTGTTAGATTTTTCATTTGTTTTTTTTGTTCTGATAACTAAGTGAAACAATCCAGGGGATACAAAGCTTCTATTTCACTTGCTTAAGTTGCTGGTAAGTTCATATCTAGATTTCAAGAGAAAAGTAAAATACTCTTGAACAAAGTGACTGATATCAAAATACAAACTCTGAAATAATCTTGTGTGAGAAAGTTTCAAATGTTCTCGAGCAGTCACAATGCATAAATGTGGAGTGAGGCCAACTCTGGGCAAATGAATAAACACCATCTGTAAACTGTAACATTGCAATCAAAACCAAGGAGTTAAATAAGAAAGGAAACTGGCAAATGCTTCTTTTTCACACAATTAAGTAAAGTCAATAACGTGATGAGTTACTGAGTAGGAAAGGAATATGGTTGGGCAATTTTAGAGCAAAATCTTTCTAAAGCAAGACAACTGCATTGATAAAGATTCAGTTAATTCAAGGTGGAAAACATAACTTTCACTCATAATAATTCCCTGAGGACAGCACAGATGGAAATATTTGTAGAACTAATTCAAGTATATTCCAGAGGAGATTGTGCAAATTCCATGCAGAGGTCCATAAGGGATTGAACATTCAAAGTAAGAGCAAATTTTCAAAATATGAATTTAAATCAGTGGAAATGTTTAAAGAGGAGATTTTCATTAGCTCCATCAGATACTAAAGAGGCCTTCAAAGTTAAAAGTCTGCAGACAGCAGCTTCCATCTTGAGGTGCATTGCCACTGCCTAAAAAATGTCACCCTCTCCCCCAACAGGACAGTGGTAACCAGAGTTATGCACACTTCCACTGGCTCTCTCGTCTTCAGTGCCCAATCTGCATCCCTTAACTAGTTGGACGCTCATACGTGGCCTCAATCTTAATTGGCCCCCTCCTCAATCATCTCTTCTGTGGACCCACCGTAGTCCTTCCAGGTTCTAGACTCCGAATTCCGTCTGGCATCAAGATTGGCAGCCTGGAATTAAAAGCCAACCCATCAATTATACTTCAGATGCCCCACATACCTCAATGACAACTCCCAACCTCATATTCCCAACCTCTTTCTTTCCATTACCCACTGCAAGACCAAATCCTGGAATTCACTGGCACAAACCAGCCTGCAAGCTCCAATGACACAAAGATCTCCAGCACCACATTCTCATGTTTTTTGGGCACAGAAAATATGATCTTGCTTTCCAGAGTCAGCAGGAACAAATACTAAAGTAAACAATATTTTGAGGCAAAATGAAACCCCAGCGTCAGTGGGAAATCAAAGAAAGATGAAAAAACCCACGTCAAAGCAAGTGCTTTCGAAACTATCCTACCTGCACGTCTGTTGCACTCTTTATCCTTTGCCAGTCTTTACTGACGTGCTGATGTTATGCTGGTATGACCCTGGTGGGAATGATGCAACTACCACATTTTCTGCTTTATCTAACAAAGCTTTCCATTTGCATTGTTTAAATATGTTCCAATCAACCTGCTCAGAGATCTTATCATAAACCTCTGGAGCAGGTGGGACTTGAAACTGAAATGTCTAGCTCAGAGGTAAGGACACTACCAATTCACTTCAAGAGCTCTATACTTATTATTGTTTATGGGAGCACGCCGTACAAATTAGCTGCCATATTAACTCCATTAAAGTAGTTAGTACAATTCAAAAAAACAGCTGCTTTAGTGTCTGTAGTGTCTCAGGGTTGTGAAAAACATCTCATAAATGCAAAGTTGCTTTTAAGCAGTCATACAAAAATATGTTGCCAAAATATGTGAGGTGGTTCTGACTTCTTTTCTGAATGGAATCGATGTTAGGTTTTAGAATTTTATATTGTTCTGATAGTATCATAACCTTTATTCATATTAAACTTTATTCACATTCACATCTCTTCTACAAAGTAAAACCTAATGTGACTGCAATTCATACCATAAACAACACTTCAATTGCAAAGGGTAAGATTTACCCATAGCAGCACGTTTATTTGTTGCTGCTTGCATCCAAAGACCTATTCCTTGGAAAGTAATTACAGTTTATCATACTAAAACATAATTCATTGTGAGCAGAAAACCCTGGCAAAACAGCATGCTGTGCATAAATCTGGCTTTCACCCGGCTTGCACTTAAAGAATTGACAGAAATGAAGACCAATTTACTTTTGCAGTGAATTTAGTGGGAATGCTTGTTACCTACACTTGATGGGATTCAGCAAAGTTTGACTGTAATAAAATTAATATTAAACAACACAGACTGTTTGAACAAGGATAAAGGGCTGGATGGAATAAGTATATTGAAAATAGGGTTGAAGTTGGGCAGCAGAGGCTCAATTCTTTTTGGTAGCTCTTTAATTACTGAGTTAACAGTCAAGGACTGGAAAATAGGAAATATTGCTCAAAATTTTAAAAAAAGTCAGAAATCTAATTATTGGAATTATACACTCATCAGCTTGGTATCAATGGGAAGAAACCAGATACTGATTTGCAAAATGATGTATTTGGGCACATTTTTGAATAAACATACCTTTGGGGAGACTGAATGCCTACTTGCAGAGGGCTTCAGAGAACATCTCCATGACATCCGCACCAACCAACCTCACCGCCCCGTGGCCAGACACTTCAACTTCCCCTCCCACTCTGCCAAGGACGTGCAGGCCCTTGGCCTCCTCCATTGCCACACCCTAACCTCCCGATGCCTGGAGGAAGAACGCCTCATCTGCCAGCTTGGGACCCTCCAACCTCACGGAATCAATGTGAACTTCTCCAGTTTTGTCATTTCCCCGCTCCCCACTGTATCCCAGTTCCAACCTTCCAACTCAGTACCACCCTCATGACCTGTCCTTCCTGTCCATCTTCCTTCCCACCTCCTCTCTGACCTGTCACCATTATCCCAACCTATTCATCTACCTATTGATTCTCAGCTACTTCTCTCCAGCCCCAACCCCTCCCATTTATCTCTCCACCCTCTTGGCTCACAAGCCTCATTCCTGATGATGGGCTCTTGCCCAAAACGTCGATTCTCCTGCTCCTCGGATGCTGCCTGAGCTGCTGTACTTTTCCAACACCACACTCTCAACAACAGTTCAAGTCAACACAACTTGTGAAAAATGGGATAAACCAAACACAAATCTTTATCAAACATATCGGTGGTGCTACAGTTCTCAAGAATACATAAATGATGACCTCATGCCATTACTGTTCCTGGAGTCTAAATGTAATGACAATGTGCAGAAGCTTTTTAACATCAGTACATAACTGCTTGGTCTCTCTGTTGCCACTGAATTATACGTGCTTTTGCAAAACAACTACTATTAATGTATTCCCTTTCACTGAGCAAATGGATGGAGGCACCATAAGGGAGATTTCCTTTCTGAGCTCACAAATATTTTTGGATGAAATGTATACAAGAAGCAGACTGCATAAAATCTGGGGTACAATTTATGATAAGAACTTGGCAGGAAAACACAAGCTGCCCTGCAAATCTTAATATACAATGGAAATACAGCCTCAAGTAATCTGATCGTGCAGCTTTTCAAATGACAAGAATTGCCATTAAAAACTGTCAAGGTAATTATATTCATAATGCACATATTGTTAAGAACAAAGTATTGTGCTACTCAAAGATATGCTACCAATTATTCACTCCAAGAATCTCTTATTGCATTCCATGATTAAGACACCATAATGGCTGTACCCTTCTTCCACCATATTCTGCCTCAATTATGTGCTCATCTTGTTCCACACTGCTGTCCAAGTTTTACTGGAGAACATATTGTTATAGCCAAGTTAGAAGAACTTGAATTTAGTCACTAAAGCACAAAGGTAGTAAAAATGTTATTTTTACATTCAATTTCTAGTATGTTTTGCTTAATTATTCAACATTGCCCATAAAAGGCTACTTATAAAATAAAAAATCTATGGATCTGTTATGTTCAAAGACAGAATTTTTGACCTTCTCTCTGTGTAGCTTATGTTTCTCCCTGGCCATATGTTTTTTAGTCCTTTCCTTGCTCATTGACCTCAGATGACTGAGCACTGTAGTTGCTGCTGTTAACTGCTGCTTGACTGTTTTCTTAGAGAATTCACCGTTAAGGTTTTCAGTTCACCTGGTTTAAATAGAAAGAGAGACAAAGTCTCTGCATTTGTGCTGCAGAATAGTGGCAGTAGGTACAGGTGGTGTGGAGTGATTTTTCAGTTCTGATCTAGATTACATGGACATGATTGACCCTGCTTGGTCAGCTCTCAACCACATGATATTTGCAAGGATGAATATCCCATGACAATTAAATTAGAAATTTTAACCATCTGTTTAGCAAGTTGTTGGTAGTGGTACTTTTAAGCCTCATTGGTTGGCGTAGTCAGGTTGGGCAACAGGAATGCGTGCCCATATTGAGGCCTGCTCAAACATTGAGCAATATCAAAATGTAACCATTATAACCATTATTTCAATGTTGGATGTTCTAAAAATGTTCTTTTTCTCTCGCAAACCACTCTCTTTATCCCCTCCCTTTATTTCACTTCCTGTACCTGATTTAATGCTGAATTTACCCAATGAGACTTATCTGGTTCTGATGGGAATATACTTCAGAGTCAAACAAGCTGTTGTCCTTGCCTGGTCTGGTCCACTCCAGACACAGCAATGTAGTTGATTCTTAACTACTGTCTCAAATGGCCTGGTAAGCAAATCAGCTTCAAAGGGTCTTCGGGACGGGCAGTAAATGCTAGCCTTGACAGTGATGTTCACATCTCAACAAGGAATAATTTTAAAAATTCTCTAATTTCTAATTCCTTATCAGGCCTTGATGCTGCTAATTTATATATTTCTTAATCACAATGTTTAAGGACACACACAGATTTCTCCAACTCCCAGGTGTCTTGCTTCCATCACTACAACACTACCAACTCATGCTTTCAGCAATTCGTGATGCAAAAGTTTTGTTAAGATTAAATCCAAGAATGAGTCTAATTATCAGCCTGCACCATTGATTAAACTCCTACAACATATTATGGATGGTAGCATCATAAACTCATAAAGATGTACAGCATGGAAACAGACCCTTCAGTCCAACCCATCCATGCCGACCAGATATCCAAACGCAATCTAGTCCCACCTGCCAGCACCCGGCCCATATCCCTCCAAACTCTTCTTAATCATATACCCATCCAAATGCCTCTTAAATGTTGCAATTGTACCAGCATCCACCACATCCTCTGGCAACTCGTTCCATATATTTACCACCCTCTGTGTGAAAAAGTTGCCCCTTAGGTCTCTTTTATATTGTTCCCCTCTCACCCTAAACCTATGCCCTCTAGTTCTGGACTCCCCAACCCCGGGGAAAAGACTTTGTCTATTTATCCTATCTATGCCCCTCATAATTTTGTAAATCTCTATAAGGTCACCCCTCAGCCTCCGACGCTCCAGGGAAAACAGCCCCAGCCTGTTCAGCCTCTCCCTGTAGCTCAGATCTTCCAACCCTGGCAACATCCTTGTAAATCTTTTCTGAACCCTTTCAAGTTTCACAACATCTTTCCGAGAGGAAGGAGACCAGAATTGCACACAATATTCCAACAGTGGCTTAACCAATGTCCTGTACAGCTGCAACATGACCTCCCAACTCCGGTACTCAATGCTCTGACCAATAAGGGAAAGCATACCGAACGCCTTCTTCACCATCTTATCTACCTGCGACTCCACTTTCAAGGAGCTATGAACCTGCACTCCAAGGTCTCTTTGTTCAGCAACACTTCCTAGGACCTTACCATTAAGTATATAAGTCCTGCTAAGATTTGCTTTCCCAAAATGCAGTACCTCGCATTTATCTGAATTAAACTCCATCTGCCACTTCTCAGCCCAGTGGCCCATCTGGTTCAGATCCTGATGCATTCTGAGGTAACCCTCTTCGCTGTCCACTACACCTCCAATTTTGGTGTCATCTGCAAACTTAATAACTGTACCTCTTATGCTCACATCCAAATAATTTATGTAAAAATGACAAAAAGTAGAGGGCCCAGCACCAATCCTTGTGGCACTCCACTCATCACAGGCCTCCAGTCTGAAAAACAACCCTCCACCACCACCCTCTGTCTTCTACCTTTGAGCCAGTTCTGTATCCAAATGGCTCGTTCTCCCTGTATTCCATGAGATCTAACCTTGCTAATCAGTCTCCCACGGGGAACTTTTTTGAACGCCTTACTGAAGTCTATACAGATCACATCTACTGCTCTGCCCTCATCAATCTTCTTTGTTACTTCTTAAAAAACTCAATCAAGTTTGTGAGACATGATTTCCCATGCACAAAGCCATGTTGACTATCCCGAATCAATCCTTGCCTTTCCAAATACATGTACATCCTGTCCCTCAGGATTCCCTCCAACAACTTGCCCACCACCGAGGTCAGGCTCACCGGTCTATAGTTCCCTGGCATGCCTTTACCACCCTTCTTAAACAGAGGCACCATGTTTGCTAACCTCCAGTCTTCCGGCACCTTACCTGTGACCATCGATGATACAAATAGCTCAGCAAGAGGCCCAGCAATCATTTCTCTAGCTTCCCACAGAGTTCTCGGGTACACCTGATCAGGTCCTGGGGATTTATCCACCTTTAACCATTTCAAGACATCCAGCACTTCCTCCTCTGTAATCTGGACATCTTGCAAGATGTCACCATCCATTTCCCTTCTGTCTATATCTTCCATATCCTTTTCCATAGTAAATACTGATGCAAAATATTCATTTAGTATCTCCCACATTTTCTGTGGCTCCACACAAAGGCCGCCTTGCTGATCTTTGAGGGGCCCTATTCTCTCCCTAGTTACCCTTTTGTCCTTAATATAATTGTAAAAACCCTATGGATTCTCCTTAATTCTATTTGCTATCTCATGTCTCTGTTTTGCCCACCTGATTTCCCTCTTAAGTACACTCCTACTTTCTTTATACTCTTCTAGGGATTCACTCCATCTATCCTGTCTCTGTCTGACATATGCTTCCTTCTTTTTCTTAACCAAACCCTCAATTTCTTTAGTCATCCAGCATTCCCTATACCTACAAGCCTTCCCTTTCACTCTGACAGGAATATACCTTCTCTGGATTCTTGTTTTCTCATTTCTGAAGGAATCCCATTTTCCAGCCATCCCTTTTACCTCCAATCAGCTTTCAAATATTCTTGCCTAATACAGTCAAAATTGGCCTTTCTCCAATTTAGAACTTCAACTTTTAGATCTGGTCTATCTTTTTCCATCACTATTTTAAAATGAATAGAATTATGGTCGCTGGCCCCAAAGTGCTCCCCCACTGACACCTCAGTCACCTGCCCTGCCTTATTTCCCAAGAGTAGGTCAAGTTTTGCACCTTCTCTCATAGGTACATCCACATATTGAATCAGAAAATTGTCTTGTATACACTTAAGAAATTCCTCTCCATCTCAACCTTCAACACTATGGCAGTCCCAGTCGATATTTGGAAAGTTAAAATCCCCTACCATAACTACCCTATTATTCTTACAGATAGCTGAGATCTCCTTACAAGTTTGGTTCTCAATTTCCCTCTGACTATTGGGGGGGGTCTATAATACAATCCCAATAAGGTGATATCCCTTTCTTATTTCTCAGTTACTTTTATATTATTCTATTACTTTTACAAGTGTACCAATAGCAGTTTTGAACTTATGTATTTCTACATAGAGTCAGAGATGTATAGCACGGAAAAAGACCACTCGGTCCAACTTGTCCATGCTGACCAGATATCCTAAATTAATCCCGCTCCATTTGCCGGCACTTAGCCCTGGTCCCTCCAAATCCTTTCTCTTCATGTGTGAAACCAGATGCCTTTTAAATGTTGTAATTGTACCAGCTTCCAAACAAGGCTGTAATTTGAACCATGAACTGATAATCCTTCAGTGTCGACTGCACTGATAAAATGTGAGCTTTAAATTGGAATTTAATAAGACCATTTTTCAAATTTGCTCCTATTTTGTTTCAGTACATTTCAGTTTTCACCGACAATACAAGGATGTTGGGCACTTCTAAGATACTAAATAAGTTGGTTAGAGTGATACTTGGAATTGAAAGGTTCAGTAATACATTGTCATTGAATGGTTGACAAAATGTCCTGGATCAAAAAATTCTTCCAGGAGCAACCATGGTATGTCATCTACCTCAACATCACTTTCCTGCCTGCTACCTGCTTCCTTGGATTCGCTAAGAAACCATCAATTAATCCTGATTCCTGATGAAAGGCCTTTGCCCGAAACGTCGATTTTCCTGCTCCTCAGATGCTGCCTGACCTGCTGTGCTTTTCCAGCACCACTCTAATCTAGACAACAATTAATTGATCCTAGTCTAGAAGGTACTCAACATTGGCTCATCCAAAAAAACCTTTTGGATAGAGAAATCCAAAGATTCACAACCTTCTGAATGAAGAAATGTCTCCAGCACCATCTTATTTTTTATTTGTTTTGTAATTATCTCTCTGCCATAATTAATCGGTTCATAGGTCATCCCTTCACTTGCTGTTCAGCTGTGGACACTTTACTCACTTTTACTCACATTTGATGACCTACAAAGACTTGTTATTCAGCCTTACACCATTTGTACTATCATTTGACTCTTTTAATTACCTGGATTTATCTCACAATGATGTCTCTGTCTATAAATTCTGTGCCTGTGCATTTCCCTCCACTTCACCTGATGAAGAAGCAGCGCTCCAAAAGCTTGTGATGTCAAATAAACCTGTTGGACTAGAACCTGGTTTGTGTGATTTCTGATTCAGCCTTAAATGACTGACCCACTCATTCTTATGAGGAAGTTCCCTGCAACCTCACTAACTGGGAAAAAGAAATAATCTCCCTATGTACTCTTCTGAATTTGTACATTTCAATGATAGTACTTCTCATCTTTCTAAGCTCCAGAGATCATTCTAGTCAGCCCAATTTACTCAGCCTTTCATCATGGAATAACCCTGCTATCCCAGGAATTAATTCATTGTAACTTTGCTGTATCATCTGCAAGTCAAGTGTTCCCTTCCTTGGATATGGAACCACATATTGCACATATTCTTTGTCTGGATATTGGACGGATGGGAAGCTGCAGACTCATAAGGCACTAATTAATTTGGTAAACAATTAATTAATGCTTAAAATAAACCCACAGTAATACATTATAGGCTGGAAGGCTTGTGCACTATATTTTGCATGGTGCCAGGGGCATATTTGTACAGCTGCATTAACTGCCAAGACTATCATGGCAAAGGTCCAAAGACTAACAAGGGAGTGCATCTTTTCACCTCACCAGTTAAACAGAAAGAGTGACAAAGCATGACAGAATTACACATAATTAGCCCTTCTTAATAGAGCACTTCTGTGCAATGAATATATCATAATATTTAATTACAAAGTTGCTTACAATCATGTTTTGCGAATAGGCCAATTTGAGATTTTTGTGAATGGGTTGAACAGTGCAGCCTGGTTTATAGCTGGGGCTTTCAAACAAAATACCTCAGGTAAAATAGAATGTCTGATAGCTCCTCTTAAGATAGAAGATACCTGATGAATGATATGATTTGCTGGCAGGCAAGGAAGCAGGTTCAAGTAGATCCGTGATGACATCTAATCTAAGATTTCAGAACAGGAGATCTCTTCATTGTACTGCTGTCTCCAATGTGCATTAAGGATTCTCCACCTTGTGGAATTACAAGGCTGATTTCCCCAGTGGATTGTTCCTGCTGGTCAGGAAAACAGGCTTCAGTTTTCCAATTGTTTTAATTCCGGTGCAGAAATCTACCAACCAGCATTTGCTATCTTAGGGGGCTGGTCAATCAGGGAAAGACCGTTTCAGCATCATGGTTGGTGAAACAGTGAGTCGCACTCTACAGCACAAGCAGAAAATATTTCTCCAAGAGACCATATTTTGTGATAAAGGATGAGCTTCTGGTTTTGACCCTTTATCCGCCAAGTCTCACTTAAAAGCGATTCATCTTTTACAGTTACTGAACACGCACTTTCCAGTTTAGATACAAAAGGTGCCACAAAATGTGATATTATACTTATATTATACATATTATACATGTGACATTATATACATAGAACATTACAGTGCAGCACAAGCCCTTTGACCCTCGATGTTGCACCGACCTGTCATACCAATCTGAAGTCCATCTAACCTACACTATTCCATATATGTCCATATGCTTGTCCAATGATGACTTAAATGCACTTAAAGGTGGCAAATCTACTACCGTTGCAGGCAAAGCATTCCATACCCTTACTACTCTCTGAGTAAAGAAACTACCTCTGACATCTGTCCTAAATCTATCACCCCTCAATTTAAAGCTATGCCCCCTCGTGCTCACCGTCACCAGAACTTGGAAAAAGGCTCTCCCTGTCCACCCTAGCTAACCCTCTGATTATCTGATATGTCTCTATTAAGTCACCTCTTAACCTTCTTTTCTCTAATGAAAACAGCCTTAAGTCCCTCAACCTTTCCTCGTAAGACCTTCCCTCCATACTAAGCAACATTCTAGTAAATCTCCTCTGCACTCTTTCCAAAGCTTCCACATCCTTCTTATAATGCGGTGACCAGAACTGTACACAATATTCCAAATGCGACCGCACCAGAGTTTTGTACAGCTGTAGCATAATCTCATGGTTCCGGAACTCGATCCCTCTATTAATAAAAGCTAAAACACTGTATGCCTTCTTAACAATCCTGTCAACCTGGGTGGCAACTTTCAAGGATCTGTGTACATGGACACCGAGATCTCTCTGCTCATCTACACTACAAGAATCTTACCATTAGCCCAGTACTTTGCATTCCGGTTACTCCGACCAAAGTGAATCACCTCACACTTGTCCACATTAAATTCCATTTGCCACGTCTCAGCCCAGCCCTGCAGCTTATCTATGTATCAAGGCTTGCTCTCTGTAATCTTTTACAAACCACCCTCCCGCCACCCCTACCCCCCACCTGACCCTCACGCTCCATTAAAGAATGATTATTCTGAGAATTTGTCTTTACTCTTCTTGTAACCTCTTTCTTACACCATGGTTAAGAGGCAATTTTTTTTTTAAAAAAGCATATTTTGTCAATGAGGTACTTGGCAGCAGTAGAACACTGCACTAAACTGATTGTATGAAAGACTCAGGTTTACCCAATATTAAGCTGAAAGAACTGCCGCTGCTGTAAAACAGAAACAAAATCAGAAATTGCTGGAAATGCTCAGCAGGTCTGGCAGCATCCGTGGAGAGAAATCAGAGTTAACGTTGCAGGCGGAGTGATTCTTCCTCAGACCTTTTCCAGCAATTTCTGTTTTGACTTAGGTTTACCCAATTGGTTTTTAACTGAGTCAGGACTCCCATACTCTGTCACGTTAAGGTGTTACTCCTGTGGGGGTGAGTTAACAGGGTGAGTTATCTGGTGCCATTCCTCTTCACTTTCTTAGGGCAGTTAGGTTTCCATTGGCTGAGTCAGAATACGTTCAGAGCGTCTTCTCTCAATTATACTGACATAGCTCTGGGTGCATTAATCACAACTTCAATGTTGCTACAAAGTTTTACCAATGGATGGGTATAATAGCAGTTCTAAAGATGAGATTAATGATCCTGATAGTTTATTAACTTCATCTAATGAATGGCTGATCAATATCAGCAAACTTTCAGGGCCAATTCCTTCAACTGACAAGAGAGTTCCTCAGTTAGGAAGTGAAAAGTCAGTAAAGACTTCTGTCCTTGATTAGATCATATTCCCAAATACTATCTATTGACCTTCTGGATCCTAGATCAAAACATTGTGAGGTTTCGTAAAGAACTCCTCACACAATAGAATAACCTGAGAGGTGACATTCACTGTCAATGCTGACACATGACAAAGGCTTATTAAATGAGGTTGTATGGAAGGACATGACATGGAAAACTGTTCTCTGGCAAGGGGTTAATTCCAACATGTAGGCAGATCGAGAGAGAGATTGAGTCAAATAAGATTCAAAGGATTCCTTCAATTTTATTTTGGTTGAAACACATTTTGAGCTAACTTTAAAACACAACATGCATAAAAATTGGGGAAAAAGTAGCCAAATAATATTTACTGAATATATATCTTTCATGGAAGTCTTGTGGCATCGCCAGAAGCTCTGGGTTCAAGTTCCACTCAAGGATAGGAGGACAAGGAAAGTGTATTCCTTCATCCATGTAAAGGAAAGAAAGGAAAGAAATCCAGAGCCCTTATCATTCACTATTTGTGGCTCCAGACTACAACTGGCATGTTAAAAAATACATGTTGCTTTAACATCCTGGTCTCATGGAGGGCAGGCAGTTGGTTGGATGGTCAGTGTAGGTCAAATTGGTTCCAACAGCACAGGGTTCAATACCCATTCTGGGTTCATAACCTGTCTCCTGCCCACTACCTGTGGCACAATTGGTTGAACTTGTTTTCACATGGAGAACTCAGAAGTGAGAGGGATTGGAATGCAGTGCCTCACAACTTTGAAAAGTACTTGGATGAACACTTAAAGTGTCATAACATTCGAAGCTATGTGCTGAATCTTGAAAAGTAGGACGAGTGCAAGTAGTGTATTTTTGATGGTAGGATTCAAAGGGCCTCTACTAAGATTCTATAATCTTAGTAAAAGTTTTTTCATAAGCTCCTCCTATGTATCCTGTGACTGTAAATAAATTAAAGTTCATCTCTTTTTACTTTACCAAAAATTTTATTCAAGTTGTATCATTTTGACCTTGAACAGCTATTTAAGTTTATCTTAATCATTTACTTAGTTACTGCAAAAATTGTCTTTTGTCCCATCTGCTGGTGGTAGTATTTCTCACTGTGGTGAAATAAATAGACCTTGCTATAAATAGACCTTGCTTTCAATCAGTGGCAATTGTTTGCATGAATCTCACTGGAAAGCCAATTTCAAGGCTAAACTTGATTGCTTCCTCAACTTCCTCATTGACCCTTCCTTCTATCCACTAAGTGGATTCATTCCTCCCATCGACCAACCAGGTTGAACCATTCACCTATGTTCACCTATCCCCACCTCACCACGCCCCTCCTCATTTATCTGCAGCCCCCCTTACACCCACCCCCAGTCCTGAAGAAGGGCTACACCTAAAACTTCTTCACCTCTTGATGCTGCCTGTTTTTTTTTGTCTCTGCTCTCAACTTGTGCCATGCTGAAATCTCTCAAATGAACATTGGGCTTCACCTATTGATAAATAACTTTCCAAAACATCCTACATGGAAGTTAGAGGTTGCAGGGTTCAAGGTGTATGTTTGGATTACAAGTTCTGTTTATGTTTCATCTCTTTTTTTGAAATGATAAAATACAATCATTATTTGGACTTGAGGGAACAATTCAAATGTTTTCAGATAACACAAAACTTAGAATTGTTGTAACCATTGAGAAAGATAATAATAGACTTCAAAAGCGTTTGAACTGGTGAAATAGATGGACCTATGACAGATAATATTCAACATAGAAAAGTGTGACATGATATATTTCCAAAGGTAGACTGGAGAAAGACTACACATTCTAAGTGTACAATTTTAAATGGGGGTATAAGAATGGAGAGATGTTGCGAGGTTTGTGCACACATTTTTGATGTTGGCAACATATGTTAGCAAAGCTGTTAATAAAACTACACAATCTCAGACTTCATAAATGAATGGATAGAATAAAAGCCAGGAAGTTACACTAAATTTATATAAAACACTCATTTCACCCCTATTGAAATAATGTATCTAATTCTGGTCAACATAGTTAAAGATGGACTCTAAAAGTATGGAAGAGAATTACTAAAATTGTAATTAGAAGAGTGATACGTCACTGATATAACTGGAGAAGTTGGAATTGTTATTCATGCAGCAGAGTGAAGGGGAGATGAGTTAGGGGTGCCTCAAATCATGAAAGGTTCTGCTATAGTTAGTATAGGGAAGCTGTTCCAATATCTGAATGGCTATTAACCTTAAGAAGATCAGCAAAAGAACCAGAAACATGATAAAAAAACATTATGCATCAGTTGTTAGGGTTTGGAATGCAGTTGCTGAATTTTGTGAATGCAGATTCAGAAGTAGTCTTCGAACCTGAATGTGAAAAAAAGGCAAAGATTTGGGGAAAGAACAGGAAAATTGAATTATCTAGAATATTCTTTGAAAAGTAGGGTGAATAGCCTTCATTGATGCTCTACCATTCTACAACACTAAGGTATTAGTTGATGTTCTGTGGCATTGCTCATGATCAAGTGAGCATGTTCTTATTTTATGAAACTAGTTGAGATGCAAAGTTGTCACTTTTCTTGGCTCCACTGAACTGACACAGGAAAACATTGGTGGCTCTGCAGTTAGCATTGCTACCTCACAATGCCAGGAACCTGAGTTTGATTCCACCCTCAGGTGACTGTCTGTATGGAGTTTGCACATTCTCTCCATGTCTGCCTGGGTTTCATCTGACTGTTCCTCCCATAGTCCAAAGATTTGCAGGTTACGTGGATCAGCCACGGTAAATACAGGGTTACAGGGATAAGGATGGTCTGATGCTCTTTGGAGGGCCAGTGTGGACTCGTTGGGCTGAAGGACATGCTTCTACACTGTGATGATTCTGTTATTTTCACCCATGTCCCCACAAACCTCCATGTTCCCTCATATTTTTTATGTCAACCTATGCATTCTGCCTACATCCATGGCACTTTAAAATCCTTATGCTAACTTGGTGACAACTCATTTCTTTCCACCCATCGCCTCTGCCCTGACACCTATCCTGCTAACTCATCTAATATTTATCATGGGCAGACATCAGGACCCATGCTGAGATGAAATAAAGTTATCAATAAGTATCTGTTGAAGAATTAACTGCTTAAAAGATTCACATTGACAAAAATTCATTAACTTCATTGAATCCCTGAAAGTGCAAGATTTGGAATTCGTAGCTTGGCTTCAAAGAATCTATGACAATTCAGAGTTGGCAATCAAACTGTGAAGTACCAAGTATACCACTGTGATAATAGAAAGTTGTCAAGTCAGTCAGACAGCATTAATATAGAAAGCATAGCACTTTCGTTTATGTCAACGGACAGAGTGAAATAACAAAGCGATTGTTTTCAATACTTCAGGTAATTTCATTTCAAATATTTAAGGGATAGGAGCTTTAAGTGCCTTGACAGTTTCTTTTGATAGTTATTTATGGCCATACCACATCTTTTACAAACAATCATGCCAAACACTTAATAATCCCAAAATGGATCTCATCTCTCAAGGTTCACCTTAACGCTCTAAAAGCAGTTTTTGGACCATACCCAAAAGAGTACCTTTCTTCTCCAAAGGGTTCCTTCCCTAACAAGAAACTCCACAATGTTTAACCTCCTGGTATCAGGCCTGATTCATACATGATATGCTTCCCATTAATAAAAATCAGACATGACCGGTGTTTTGAATGGGATATTGCTGACATGAATAACAGAAACTCAACTTGGAACCTGCCCCAATTTTCCATGGGCACTTCCCCACTAACCCTCACCCCTCATCACCACCACAAAACTCTGCCAGTTTGTGAAAGGGAGGTGGTGGGGATGCAGAACCTGTGGATTAAGGCCTCTGACAACACTTTTCCAATAACTTTATAGGCTCTTCAATGTTGTTGATGGGAAATGTTCATTGTGGAGTTCAGTTACTAGTGGTGTACCACAAGGATCTATTTTGAGTCCATTACTGTTTCTCATTTTTTAAAGATGACCTTGATGAGGGCATAGAAGGATAGGTAAATAAATTTGTGAATGACACTAAGTCAGTGGAGTTGTGGATAGTGCCGAAGGATGTTGCAAGTTACAGAGGGACATAGGTAAGCTGCAGAGCTGGGTTGAGAGATGGCAAATGGAATTTAATGTGGAAAAGTGTGAGGTGATTCACTTTGGAAGGAGCAACAGGAGTAAAGAGTACTGGGCTAATGGCAAGATTCTTGGCAGTGCAGATGAGCAGAGAGATCTCGGTGTCCATGTTCATACATCCCTGAAAGTTGCCACCCAGCTTGATGGGTTGTTAAGAAGGCATACAATGTGTTAGCCTTTATTGGTAGAGGGTTCGAGTTTCAGACCCATGAGGTCATGTTGAAGCTGTACAAAACTATAGTGTGGCTGCACTTGGAGTATTGCATACAGTTCTGGTCACTGCATTATAGCAAGGATGTGGAAGCTTTGGAAAGGGTTCAGAGGCGATTTACTAGGATGTTACCATGGAGAGAAGGTCTTATGAGGAAAGGCTGAGGGATTTGAGGCTGTTTTTGTGAGAGAGAAGAAGGTTGAGAGGTGACTTAATTGAGACATATAAGATAATCAGAGGGTTAGATAGGGTGGACACTGAGAGGCTTTTTCCTTGGATGGTGATGGCTAGCATGAAGGGACATAGCTTTAATTTGAGGGGTGATAGATATAGGTCAGTTGTCAGAGATAGTTTCTTTACTCAGAGAGTAGTAGGGGTGTGGAATGCACTGCCTGAAACAGTAGTAGACTTGCAAACTTTAGGGCATTTAAATGGTCATTGGATAAACAGATGGATGAAAATAGAATAGTGTAAGAATACCAGATTCCCATTGGTTTGACAGGTCGGTGCAATATCGAAGACTGAAGGGCATGTACTGCGCTGCACTGTTCTATACTTTATGTTCTATGTTGTGATAATTCAGGTCAGAGTTTGCCATGTGTCAGACACAAGTGCAACAATCTTCCTCACATTGTATGGAAACTGTGCCACGCATCATCCCCTATGTGGAAAACAAAATAAAAACAAATAAAAAAAAAGCCTCCACAGACATGCATCAACAATGTCAGCTATTTATATTGGTTAACTATAATAAAATTAATGTTGTTAAAGAACCCAAGAGAACGATCAGCTATTAAAATGATTCAGGCTATTGACTCACTGTAAGATAATGCCATTGATTCTGAGCCTTAGAAATACTTCCACTTGAATCAACTTCAGTATTTAACTTCCAAATTGTGGGTCCCAACCACTGACTTTTATAGATCTTCATAATACCATGAACTTCAACCTTGGCTAACAGCTCTTAATCCAAGGTTGGATCTAAGTACAGATTTTTTTTATGAGGCTTGTGAATCTTGCATATAAAGAACTGTTTAATTTTTTATTAAAAATTAATTGAGTTCTCTTTGTAGCTTCTGATTCCAATGAACAGGTATACCTTCTTCCAAATCAAAATTTATGGCTCATACTGTGCTGTAGCAGGACGCTTACCAGCATCTGTCGTGAATTAGACTTGCTTCTGAAACAACTTTTTCTTTCCCACTGACTTACAGAACACGTGAGCTGATAATGCAGTGAGGGAGAAAGGGCCTTTAGAATCTAAGTGGGTAGAGCTAGCAATGATATATTTCCTGAACCAGCCAGATTTAAGGTCGAGAAAGTAGATATTGGAAGTGTTGAGAAGCTGAATTGGAGTTGGTGAAGTTCCTCTCAACACAACCACAGACAGAGACAATGAAAAACTGGATCAGGAGGGAGGGAGGGAGGGAAAAAGAGGTACAGAAAAATAAAAGAGAAAAAAATTGCATTTTTAAGAAACTTAAATTAATTCAGTATCCAAAGGAATGAGTATTCAATGTTACAATAGAGATGTTGATTGGCAGTTTAAAATATGTACCTCATGTATGAAAGGGTGTCCACAGTTGCAATTACTAGTCCTAACTATCCCCAATGGATTTAGTTCTTATTCAATGGTCAAACATAGCAATATCATCAATTCATACATGTCAATGTTGAGAAAGTTGCAAAGAGCTTCATAAAGCTAATGTTAGAGCAGCATGACTTGAACAAACAACTTTTGAATATTTGCATTTTGAATATGAGCCCTCTGATAGCTGATAAGGCATCACAAACAAGATTAATGGAGACTGGTAACTGTGATGCTGGGGACCACTGGGGAACACTGAGATGGATCATCACTTGGCATTTCTCTGGCTGAAGATTGTTGCAAATGCTTAAGTCTTATCTTTTGTACTTCTGTGTTGATCTCTTCCATCACTGAGAGTAGGGACATTGTGGAGTCTCCTCCTCTGGTGAGTTGTGAATTATCTCCCACCATTTGTGATTTTATGTGGCAGAGCATAGATCTGACCCATTGGTTGTGGAATTATTTAGCTCTGTCTAAAATTTGCTGCTTGTGCTGTTTGGCATGCAAGCAGTCCTGTTCAGTAACTTCAGCAAGTTGACCTCATTTCTGGGATATGCCTAAAACTGCTCCTGGTCTGGCATCTGCACTCTCCAATGAATCAGAGTTGATCCCTGGTTTGATGGTAATGGTTGAGTGGGGGTTATATGAGGCCATGAGGTTGCATATTATGCTGTACTACAATTCTCCTACTGTTGATGACCCACAGTGCCTCATAGATGCCTGCTTTTGAGTTGCTAGATCTGCTCGAAGTCTGTCCCAGTTAACGCAGTGTTAACACCACACAACATGATGTAAAGTATTTTCAATATGAAGGCAGGACTTTGCCTCCACAAGGACTTTGCAATGGTTGTTCTTACTGAAACTGTGATTGACAGACTGCAGGTGACTGATTGTGTGGAGTTTGCACATCGTCCCTGTGTCTGCGAGGGTTTCCACTGAGTGATCCGGTTTCCTCCCACAATCTAAAGATGTGCAGGTTTGGCCATGCTGAAATTATCCATAGTGTTCAGGAATGTGTAGGCTAGGTGGATTAGCCTGAGTAGATGTGGGGTTACAGGATACAATGGGGGACTGAGTCTGGGTGGGATGCCTTACGGAGGGTTGGTGTGGAATCATTGGACTGAATGGCCTCCTTCCACACTGTAGCAATTCTATGATTCGAACTGATACAACTGAATGGCTTGCCTTTTCGGAGAATATTTAAGAGCTAACCACATTTCAGTTCAATCTTGAAGGAATAACTTCATTTGCTCCTTTCACAAACCAGAGATTTAAGCGATTATGTTGCAACTTTTCTTTTAGCTCTGTGTTATCCACTGAACAAAACGGAGGAAGAAGCACTTCACAATGGGTTTCATTTCTCAAAACCCATTTTGGAGAAAGGCTGAGACTTGTCAATCTTTGTCACCCTTACAAAATAAATCTGATCAAGAAAGGCTCAGCATTCAGTTGTGAAAGATTGTAATTTCAGGGTGTGTAGTTTCAAAGGACTTGGTGCATTGTTCATTTACCATGATATTGCATCTTCCTATACAAGAACATTTCAAAAGCTTCAATGTCAGCCAGCTTTGCATTGTGGTATCAAAATGTTTTGTAGATTTTGGGGTTTTGCTGGCCCATTGGTGATTGTCAACCTCCAAAAATAATTGATTCTGACAAAGTTAGCAGCTCATAAATCTTGAACATGGGTAAAAAAGTAAAATTGCCATAGTCCCAGGTGAGTATCAGGCAGTTCTCTTGTAAGAGTGAGACAACTGATGGTGAGATTAACCTGAGGGTCATGATGCCTCAAGTGAGGGACAAGGCTGGGAAGGTGGAACCTTCAATGGGGCCTTACCTCATGTGGGAAATGAACCCAGCAGCCTGCTTCTTCTCTGCATCGCAAACCAACTGTCCAGCCAACTAAGCTATCTGACCCCTGGAAACACAGGTACAACCTGTTCATGGGAGACACCTGAGCACACATGACCTCTTGTTACTGCCCTGTTAAGTTTACACACCTGTAACCTGTTTATTAAATTCTTAGCACTCATGCAGAAAACGAAACAACATTTTGTAAATTTCCTTCTCAAGCCTTCGTGAAGTAGTACCGTTTGCTAATGACAACTTGAAATTTAACCTTGAAGCATCCGTCGAGATTTCTCAATGCTGTATGTCATGAACACCTTCAGAAAGTCAAGACAGCTAACAGAGTGGGAAAACTCAGTGACTTCACATATGTGCAGTTTTTTTGCAAACTCTCTTTCTGGTATACAGACCGTATAAACCTGTTTGCTATATTCAGGGCCAATTGCCCCCACTTCTTGTCTACAAAGCCTGAACAAATTGCAACTATTGTTTTTTTTTTAAAAATGTTGAGTCTTTTATGTTATTGCAAAAGCACATGCAGCACTGTTTAAACATTGCTCTTCAGTTCTGATGTTGTGTAGTTAATGTTCTAAATGAAGCCATTAAACATACATACATGGATTTGCTCTGTGCATTGAGGATTGTACATGATGTATTAGACTGCTGTCCTGCAGCTGTCTTCAATGTTGTGTGGAAATTCTTCCAGGACATTTTCGACTCTTGGCTTTGAGCTTCTTCAGCTTCTGACCGCATGTCAATAAAACTTTTGGGTTCTAACCACCACTTAAGAATCTCCCACCAGACATTAACATTCCCCAGTGATGAGGTGAACATTTCAGAGATAATTTTAACATCTGGTTTTACTGTTGTGGGCCATTGCTTTTGGATTCAGGAACAAGTTACTTTGTGCCTGTTCCTCTCAGCATCCCAAGGTCTCTTACCCAATATTTAGTAGCAATAATGTTGGCATTTCTCAACAAACTAACAGAGCAGTACAGACTTTTGGCATATATACGCAGGTAGTGACTTAAAAGATAACAATTTAGTCCACGTGATCTACTGGACTGGTTTCAATCACCTGAAGGGGTGAGAGGGAAATATGCCAATTTTTTTTCTTTGACTAGTCCAAGTTTCTTTCGTTTGCTTTTTGGCCAATTCTAAAAGGCTAGGAGTAAGTGAGAACTGCGGATGCTGGAGATCAGAGTCGAGAGAGTGGTACTGGAAAAGACATCAGGTCAAGTAGCATCTGAGGAGCAGTGGAATTGATGTTTCGGGCATCAGTCCTTCATCAGGAGTGGGTCATGTCGTTTTTGTGGCTAATTGATGTTCATGTATCCTAGTGGCCAGTTTTCTGCCTGTTTGTCCAATGTAGTGTTTGTTACAGTTCTTGCAAAATATTTTGTAACTGACATTGGTTTTGCTTGTTGTCTGCATAGGGTCTTTCAAGTTCATTAGCTGCTGTTTTAGTGTGTTGGTGGGTTTGTGGGCTACCATGATGCCAAGAAGTCTGAGTAGTCTGGCAGTCATTTCCGAGATGTCTTTGATATAGGAGAGAATGGCTAAGGTTTCTGGACATGTTTTGTCTGCTTGTTTGGGTTTGTTGCTGAGAAATCATTGGACTGTGTCCATTGGGTACCCATTCTTTTTGAATTCACTGGACAGGTGATTTTCCTCTGTTCTGTATAGCTCCTCTGTGCTGCAGTGTGTGGTGGGTCATTGAAATTATGCCCTAATGCAGCTTCGGTTGTGGATGTTGGGATGATTGCTTCTGTAGTTCAATATTTGGTCCATATGTGTTGTTTTCCTGTAGACGCTGGTTTGAAGTTCCCCATGAGTTGATCACTCCACTGTTACATCTAGCAATGGGAGTTTGTTGTTGTTTTCCTCTTCTTTAGTGAATTTTATGCCAGTAAGGGTGTTATTCATGGTCTTGAAGGTTTTCTCAAATTTGTTTCGTTTAGTGATGACAAAGGTGTCATCCATGTAGCGGACCCAAAGTTTGGGTTGGATGCTTGGCAGAGCTGTTTGTTCGAGTCTCTGCATTATTGCCTCTGCTCAGAACCCTGATATTGGAGATCCCATGGGTGTTCCATTGGCTGTCTGTAGATCAACAACAAAATGGGACCTCCAATACCAGGGTTCTTAACGGAGACAGTAATGAAGAGACTTGAATAAACAGCTCTGCCAACTATCCGACACAGCTTTGGGTCCGCTACATAGATGACACCTTTGTCATCACTAAACGAAACAAATTCGAGGAAATCTTCAAGACCATGAATAACACCCTTACTGGCATAAAATTCACTAAAGAGGAGGAAAACAACAACAAACTCCCATTCCTAGATGTCACAATAGAGTGATCAGCTAATGGGGAACTTCAAACCAGCGTCTACAGGAAAACAACACATATAGACCAAATATTGAACTACAGAAGCAATCACCCAACATCCACAAATGAAGCTGCATTCAACATAATTTCAACGAGCCACCACACACTGCAGCACAGAGGAACTATACAGAGCAGAGGAAAATCACCTATACCGTATATTCAAAAAGAGTGGGTACCCAATGAACACAGTCCAATGATTTCTCAGCAACAAACACAAATAAGCAGACAAAACATGTCCAGAAACCCTAGCCAATCTCCCCTACATCAAAGACATTTCGGAAATGACTGCCAGACTACTCAGACCCCTTGGTATCATGGTAGCCCACAAACTCACCAACACACTAAAACAGCAGCTAATGAACTTGAAAGACCTGATACAGCCAACAAGCAAAACCAATGTCATTTACAAAATATTTTGCAAGAACTGTAACAAACACTACATTTGGACAAACAAGGAGAAAACTGGCCACCAGGTTACATGAACATCAACTAGCCACAAAAAAGACATGATCCACTATCACTAGTATCATTACATACGGATGAGAAAGGATATCACATCCATCCTAGGACAAGCCAAACAGAGGCACACAAGTGAATTTCTAGAAGCTTGGCATTCCATCTGGAAATCTATCAACAAACACATTGACATGGATCCCATTTACCACTCCCTGAGAAAAAGAACAGGAAATGACATAATCAGAGGAAATGATGCCACCGCAGGAAATGACATTACCAACCCAAAGAAAGTCAAACACATAAATAGAGAGCAGGCTATATCCCAGGTGCTTCATCTGGAGGCTCACTGAAGATGTTACCTAGTATGGTGACAAAATATCTGAAAACATACTTTCCAGCTCATCCAGAACTAGTTGCTGCCATTTATCTTGACACAGCAAGACAGCATCTTGAGACATGGTAAGTCCCTAGAATATGTCAACTCCAACATCTAGGATGCGATAATCCTTTCTGTCCCATTCTTTGTTTGCTGGTTATTAACAGCAGAATACAAGCTTGCTTCTGGTTAAGTTCAATATGCCCCAGCTTGCCTGATATATCTATCCAAAATTAAAATACAGAACGGTTCTCTGACTCAAGACTGATACTGATTTTCTCTGAGTAAAAAATGAGGTCTGCAGATGCTGGAGATCACAGCTGCAAATGTGTTGCTGGTCAAAGCACAGCAGGTTAGGCAGCATCTCAGGAATAGAGAATTCGACGTTTCGAGCATAAGCCCTTCATCAGGAAACGTCGAATTCTCTATTCCTGAGATGCTGCCTAACCTGCTGTGCTTTGACCAGCAACACATTTGCAGCACTGATTTTCTCTGGTCAAACAGGATTTGTACAGGATTATAAGGGCAATTCCATAGAAAGTATGCAGAGATAAAATTCAACAGACAACTGACTCACTTCTAATTATGCTGAACCAGCAAAAATACGCAGAAGACAGCACTTCTCTTAATCCATATTGGATAGATGACTAAACATATGCCATGGTGACAAAGATATCCCAGAGATTTCCTGGAGTGGTTTGTGGTTCTGAAGTGCAGTGTATCCAATCTACCTTGTTTCTGCATTGATAATGTTGAGAAATAACCTATGTGGCTTTTGGTTTTCAGCCCTTACATCTGTAACGATTAACGTGTTAAAAATTGAGCAAGAATCAATTTTATTTTGCCTATATTTTCTATATTTTCTACAATAGGATCCCTTAAACCAGTTCTCAGTTTGCTTTCTTATTTTTCATGATAATCTAATGGATGTTCACAAAAATTGTGTAATCTACATTGAACGTATTACAATAATTCAGTCCCTTGAATTTATCATTCAGGAGGAAGTTGTCCAGCCAGTTATGACTGCAATAGTTCTGAAGAAGGGTTACAGGATGGCAAACATTAACTCTGCTTTCTCTCCACAGATGCTGCCACTGTTGCTGAGTTCCTCCAGCTATTTCTGGTTTTATATCTCTAACAGCCTGCGCTTTTCAGCTGTCGTTATCTTTTGCAATTCCAATCTACTGGCTCTCCCATTTTCTAAACATCATTCTTCTTTCTTACAATGAAACTCTGTTATGTGCCTTAATAGCAACTTGTAGTTGCAGCACCCCATATTCAGAAGACACTGCTTCCCCATCTCCAGCCTCTTTCCTTGCCCCATAAAGATTAGTTTGAAGGCAACAGGGCAGGGTGAACAGGGGTAACCTTTTGGCTTCCTGTCACTAGGGGAATTTCCCAAGGATGGGCTGGGGACAAAAAGAGTTGCCCAATCTGCCAAGGTAGGCAACCAATGAGGCAAATGGTGTCTAAGGGCCATTTACCAAAGGTCTCCCACTTAAGAGCCGAACCTGGTAGTTCTTTAGCATCAGATGTCAACAGCTCCTCCTCTCCACTGATCAACCTGACTGTGGTGGGTTTTTTTTATTTTCAACTCTTCATCACGATTCAGAGAGCAACTCCGTTTTGAGATACCATCATGGTCCCCTATCCGTCTCAGCAGTACCAACCTCTCCTATTGGACCTTCTAGAATTCCAGTGATGCAGTTACCTCTGATTGGGCTCCCCTTCATTTGGACACATTCCACTCTTAAATGTACGGTGAAAGCAGAAACACTATGTCAGCTGGCCATCCCCTGGATACTTCCAACCATTGATGCACATCTGACATATGCAGGGTGATGAATTTGGAAATGGTTGCAATGCCTGAAATTTCCCAAAGGGTCCTTGGTGCCCATGCACTCTTCAGTTACAAGCACTCAATTTCTTAACCTTGTGACTGTAAAGTTCTCTCAATGGCTTAATAGACAAATGCACTGCCTGTGCAGCTACAGTGATGAATAGCACATAAAAATTCCAGATTATACACTGTACTAGAAATAATTAACAGGCCTCAGTCTTGTCAGCCAGTAGGCCTAACATAATTTGTCCTTCACTGCTGAATTAAGCAAGTAAAAATGTTAGCTAAGGTTTCCACATGTGGCCACTGAATCTTCCTGGAAACAAGTCTTGTGAGGACAGCGCTGGCTCTGACTGTGATATCCCACTTGGCTAAGATACAGGAGGATACTGGGCAATGTGGAGTGATGTCCCAAAATTGTATCAATCTCTATCTAGTGATTGAAACCAGACAAGGCATACTGAATCTTCAGTCAAAGGATGACAGAAAATTGTGAACACAGCCCACACCATCACACAAACCAACCTTCTATCCACTGACTCCACTTCTTGTTACCTTGGAATGGCAACCAACAACACCAAAGACCCCTCCCACCCTTGTTATAATCTCTTCCAATCTCTTCTGTCAGACAGAAGATACCAAAGCTGAAATACATATAACAACAGGTTTAAGAACAGCTTTTTCCCTGATCTTACTAGGCTTTTGAATGGACCTCTCAAATTTCAAGTCCAATGTTGATCTTGTTTTTTGTATACCTTCTTTGCAGCTGTAACTCTGTATTCCTCGCTCTCAATCATCCCAAGATCTTTGTGTGTTGTGATCTGCCTGTACTGCACACAAAACAAAACTTTTCACTGTACTTCGGTACATGTGACAACAATCATTCAAATCAAATTGAATCTTCAGAGGTTTTTACTACCCTAAAGAGTTAGCTCAGTAACCAAGGCCAAAACATGAGCAATAACATCCTCCACTGAGGAAGTGTTGCACTGCAATTCATAAATCGTATTTATTCAAAGTATAGAATTCTTTTACTTTTTATATTGAGTCTGCAAGCAAGAGAGTGATTCTCTCTGAAATATGCTTGAGTAATCTACCTTTGGCTAAACACATTTGCACAGTGTGTTGAGATTGTTAATTGTGAACAATGGAAAAACATTTCTGTGGAGATTCTGCTCAGCTAAATTTTAAAGAGACATCTTCCCATCTTCCTGCCTAAGAATGCATCAGGGAAAAAAAAGAGGTGAAAGAATTGTAGTTGTTGTAGGATAATTATATTTCATCCTCTCTTGCCAGATATGAGGAAGCAAAGCAAGGTCCACACAGCAAAAAGAAAATGGGAGAGAATGCTGAGAGCTAGCACATAAATTCAATGGGAATAGTTGGCTTTCCCAGGGTGAAAGGTGCCTTTGACAGTCAGCCTACTTCTTTCTGAGCACCAGACATCAACTCTTCCCTGTATAAGGTCTGAAAGCAGTTCTACTTCCTTAATCTGAAATAGGGGGCAGTTATTTAATGTCTAAGATCCAGACAGAACTACTGATGCCTTGATCGTCTGCAAATTTGTTGTGCCAGCTGCATTTGAGTCACCATGACAAAGGAGGTGCCAGGAGGTATATGCTTGTCCTGTGGTTGTGATTCCATTACGCAAGTATCCAGGCATTCACTTGGTACAGTGCACATCAAAGATCATTAAGCTCTGCTGTATGCCGCTCAACAACCATGTTATCAAGATTGCATAGCCACTTTGGCACCAGTTATATGACTAGCAGCAGAGGAGTGGATCCATGAGGAGAAGGATGAAGAGGAAGCAGAGAAAGAGAAAGGGGAGGCACACAGTTCCCTTCAGTCTGGGTTGCCAGTGAGAAACTCAACAGAGAACAATTAAAATTACCAGAACGCCCCCATCACCACCAACTCCCCCAATTCACTATTCACCAACAGTCCTGCACAACAGCATTCACTTAGCCACAATGCAAAGACAAAAGCCAGCATGGAATAAACATTCCAAAGATAGTGTTGCCTTATTGCAATTGAAAGTCAGCTAATCATCCTGGCCAACTATTTGTGGTATGGTGGCAGTGTCCCTACCTCAGAGCCAGGAAGCCTGGGTTCATGTTCCACCTGCTCCAGGAATGTTCAATAACACCCTTGATTAAACAAGATAACTTCTGACCAACTGCAGATTACCCAGCTCAGCCTAGGCAGTAGTATTCTGACTTGGCAGCCTGACAGGCAACAACAAAGATGCTGGCCTCGTCCCTGTCCTCTGAAGCATGCAATTGGACAGCATCTGAACTGGGGACAGGGAGCTCGAAATCAAGCAATGGTGCTGTCTCTCCATCATCACTGTCTTTGTCTCTGGGGTATCTGAAATTTTTGTTAAAAAAAATCCCACAAAAGTAACCTTTTGGTGCAAGGAGAGAGGGAAGTAAGAAATGCGTGTTGGTATAACCCAACGCTTGTAAATTGGAAACAAACACAAGGCAGCCAGGATGTGAAAGGAAAGGTTAGGCCTGGGTCTTTGATAATTTTGGCTCTGCTGCTGCCCACAGCCTCAGCATTGAGCATTGTGAGATTTGCCAGCATCATCCCCTCCATAGCAGTAGGTTTATAGAGTGAGCTTGAGACCTTTGGTGAGCTCCTGCTGACTCCAGTTTTGTGTTATCCTTTTCTGGTAGAAAGAAGGAGGTGTGTCAATGAGTATTTTACAGCCTGTTTGGCTATAGAGCTGTCATGGTTGGTGAGTTGACAATGTGTGCATGCTGTGAGATCTGGGTGTGAACTTTGCATCAATGTGTGAGGAGGAGGTGAGGTGAGTGAGTGTTGGACAGGAGTCCTGTTTGACAGAGATTGCTAGTGGGATGGATGGTAGGTGCAGCATCTGAAACTAGTTGTGGAGATGGTAAATGGTAAAGTTGCCATAGTCCCACTGGCTTATTAGAGAGACAGA
Organism: Hemiscyllium ocellatum; assembly: GCF_020745735.1. NCBI lineage: Eukaryota > Metazoa > Chordata > Chondrichthyes > Orectolobiformes > Hemiscylliidae > Hemiscyllium > Hemiscyllium ocellatum. The sequence goes on along the minus strand of NC_083421.1, from coordinate 33,959,548 downwards.
TAGAGAGAAAGAGAACTGATAGCACTTTATCCTGAAGGTCACTGTGCCTCAGGCAAGGGGAGCAGTTGAGAAGGAGAGCTCTTCATGGTAACCTCCGTGGTGTGGGAATTGAACCCATGTTGTTGGTGTCACTTTGCATCAGAAACCAGCCATTTGGCCAACTGAGCTAACCAACTCCCTTGCTTCAGTTAGGAGAAGGTAAATGGGTGAATTCACTGACCTTGCTTGCTTACGTGAACTCTGCATTCTTTCAAAACTACATCCAGATCCTTGGGCCTTGACTCCTGAACTCTAAACTTATCAGGTCCCACTGTGTTTGTGTGGGGCTTCCTGCAGAAACAAGACATCTTTCTTCTCAGTCCAGGGCTGTGATTTTTTTTTGTAGCTTTCCAGGTCATCTTCACAAATGTCCAACAACTTTTACAGCAACAATGCTCCCACCACTTTAAGAGGTGCACACTACCTTTAGCAGTTCAGCACCAGCTTTAAGTGATGCTGGAAAGTTATGACTTTGAGCTCCCTGCTGATGTGTGCTACCCATGAACAGCAGTCAGACATGAGTGCATGCAGCAATCATTCAAATGGGCAAGCAGCACACTGTTTGCCTGGGCATTGGTTAATGTTGTTTCATGATTCCCATTCCTGTTTTTGGGGACTATCCAATTTAGTCTGAAAATAACTGCATTGTATATTTATATATTTTTTTAAAAGGGTCATGTACCAAGCAAAGCAACACACTTAGGAAAATTAAAAGCAACTTAGAGCACAGTAGAGGAAATATTAAATATGAGTTACAGTCACACTAGCAAGTTCAATTATGCTGTTTAGGAAACTGAAGGCTGAGGTAATAAATGACCACAAAAGACTATTATAATGTGAGGGAAGCCAAGACACTGGCACATCCCCAATCATTCCCCTCGCATGTTTGTGTGTTGTGTTGCAATGCATCTAATTTGCTGTTTGATGTCTTTTTGAAGAATAATTTTCCCAACAGACCTTATAAAATGCACATTCTGAGAAAGCAAGTCCGTGAAACTATCGTCTGCTGAGCAAAGAATTGTAGCTGATACGCATGTAACTTGGAAGACTTTCAGGAAGTAGTTAAGCAAGATGACGATTTTACAGCCAAGAAAGAAATGTTCAACTAAATATCTGCCGAATGGTACAGATGATGCAGATATTGTCTTCTTCAGAACTGATGCTAAGCTGAATTGGAGATTTTGGATAATTAAGGCTGCATTTCTTAATTCATGATCTTGTTTGTGTGAGTTCCTTTTTTTTGGTGTTATTGGTAAATATAACTTTAACGTAACATGTGAATTGTTGCAGCATTCAACTCAACCTCCCTCTCTTTACAATTTTCATGCAAGACTTGCCTCAAAATTAACTGGTTAAAGCTTTCAGTAAAATAGTACTGGAATTTCATATGAGCACAATTAAACATTCAAAATTATGAAGTCTCTTGACAAGTTAAATGGGGATAAATTATTTCCACTGATCTGTAAGTTGGTAACCAGATGGCATAAATCACTCAAAGAATGAAAGGAGAATTCAGGGCTTTTTAAAAGTCACATAATGTTGTTAAGACTTGGAATGCCTTATGAGTTACAGGATTCATAATGGTTTTATTAAAAAAAAGTACTACAAAAACCATCTGAAAATTAAAAATTGAAATGGTGCGGCAAATGGTACAGTGTGAATAAATCTTTCAGAGAGAAAGCAGACACATTGTGCTACCTCTTTCAGTACTGAATGATAATGTGGTAACATTACAGACATTTATTTCCAGTTAATCTGTCTATAAAACAGAAATTTTATGACAAAAAGATCTGCTGGTTGTTTTCAAAGTCAGACCAAGCACTGTTCACATATTGCACCACGGAGATCAATAAGGTTAGCTCCGGATTCAGCAATACTTCCTTTTTAGTATTCTTATCCTTGTATTCAAATCGTTTCATGGCCTTGGCCTTGCCCTTCCCTAACCTGATAATATGTTTCATCCCCACAACTCTCCAATACTCTGCATTCTTCCAATTTTGGACTCTTGCACATTTGCAATTGTCATAGAAACAGAAGCAATACAGTGCAAATGGTGGAAATCTGAGATTCAAAACAGAATATGTAAACAATGAGGCAGGACTTGTGGAGAGAGAAAAAGGGCTGACACGTTAGGTCAATGACTTGCAACAGGAATAGAAAATGTTAACAATTTCATAAGTTTTGAGCAAGACAGAGGATGAGAAAGGTTCAGGGTGGGAAAGAGACAGGGAAAAGAAGAAAGGCAAAAGTAGGAGAGATTGAAGATCCAAAAGAATGACACTGTAAGGTAAAGGAGAATATGGGAACAAATCAACCAAGAAACTAAAGATGGGTTGAGGAGAAAGGTAAATAAGAAGAGTAGAATATCAACAGCTGCTATTCAAAAATAAACAGAGATTACAGTCCAAAATTGTTGAACTCAATGTTGAGTCCAGCAAGCTGTGAAGTGCCTAATCAAAGATTTCTCCTACTTGCATCGAGGTTCATTAGAAAGATGTAGGAGGCCAACACAATGAGGTCAGACTGGGAGTGTGGTGAAGAATTAAATGTCAACATTCCCACTCTTGATTGCTTAACAGTAGAGTCAGCGTTCAATTATTACTTACTGGCATTTTATAGACTGCTAGGAAATGTACACAAATGAATAGTTAGCAGGGAGTGATTATAAGACTGATTTAATTGAAGAGATTGGGGCATGTCAAACTGTGAGGATAAATCTCAAGCAGTTTACCAGTATCATCTGAATTTTAATTTTGGGATTCAGCTGCAATAGCTCAACTCGTTCTTTCTGTCACCTGGATTTTTTTGATATCATCACATATCTAAAACTTTAAATTGTTTACGTATCCTGCAGCTCTGTGTGGTGCAAAAGCTGAAGACTGGTTTAGCTCAAATGTTTTGAAGGATTCAGGAACTCCAGCTGTGGCAACAAGAATACTTTTGCTGTTGGGCAATATAAATAATAGAGACAACAGAAACTTGGTTCAGCCTTTTTCTCATACAAAGCTGTAGCCTTGGACATTTTTTTCGAGGTTAATTGATGTTCAGGCAACTGAGGTAACATGAACGCAACTTTGGCAGCAGAATGCTTTGTGTGATTCCATGATGATAGTCCTATACAGAGTTGACAGATAATTTTGTTCCTCAATTCCCCTCTGCTCTTGTACTTTTTTTCCCTTACTTTTCCAAGATTAATGAAGTGGAGGTATAAACCACCATTGATCAGATCAAGTCAGGCTAGAAGCAATGAATGACCCATTCCTGTTGTGAAGCTGAAGTCATGTTTGGCAGGCACTGCTTACACATTTCGCCCTAACCCAGTTGGCTATTCGCATGTGAATACAGATAGTTTCAACAGGCATTTTAACTAGGGATATTGCAGCTGAACTCATTTCTATACTTGGAATAGCAGTAGGCTGTTCAGCCTCTCGGGTCATGTCATCAGTTATGTCATGGGTGATCTATATCTTAATTCCATCTACCGGCCTTGCTTCCATAACCTTATTAAGCACAAATCTATCAATTGCTCACTTGAATGAGTCTCAGCAGCTTCATTAAGGAGTGTCTTCCAGACTTCCACTGAGTAAATGGCTCAGCACTAATTTTAAAGTTCTGCCCCCTTCCTGTTCTGGACTCCCTCATGAGAGGAAATAGTTTCCATCTATCTACCAGCAACTCCTTTAATCATCTTAAAAGCCTCTGTTAAATTATCCTCCATACACTCTACTCAAAGCAATACAACCCTAACAGATATGCCATCTGCCCTTGTAATTTAACCCTTTTAGCCTGCTGTCATTTTGTTCACTTCATATGTGCAACATGGGTAACGGAATTCAACAAGGATAAACCCTCTGTTTGACCTGTCAATATGGTTCAGTATCATTCTACATTGTGTAACTATCAATAGAACAATGAGGACAACCAGACTGGTAAATACAAAGACGTACTTTGGTGTTTGAAGATAGAAGAGGGATAAACTGATCGTTGAACTCTTGAGTCCTGTACCAGGTGTCCTGTCATACTTTTTGCCTTGGTGTTGATAATACTTTTAAGTTATCTTAATTATCTTAATCATGACTTCTGTCAATTCCAACCACTCTTCAACATCCAGGGTAAGTGACAGACTGGGAGGCAGTTCTCAATTAGCTAAAAGATAGTGGAAGTTAAAAACATCCAAAGTATAAGTTGAGCAAAACTCCAAATTCTCTTCTGTAATGTCCACCTTGTGACAAAACAAACCTTCTGAGTATCTATTGAATCTTGTACAACATAATCTCCTGCAGTAGCAACTATATTTTACACAGAATATGATTAACTCCATATGCACTTGTACTCTTGACACTTGCTCTGAATCAGATGTTTGTCCCATTCAGTAGTATTGACTGAAATGACACTGAGAAATGTATCTAGGCCTCCAAGGCTGTGGCAGACCATACAGCATATCAAGGTCTGTCAGCTGCTGTTGATACTCACAGTTATAGTAGAGCTCAGGCTTGAGTAACTGCACACTTCCATTCATGATTTAGAAGCTGCATATTATTCATCCAGCACTTCAGATAATATACAGCAGCCACATGAAAAATGTGCCTCTCCTGGAGAAAAGGTGCTAGTTTCCTGCAAGGAGATCTGTCATATCTTTTTAAAGTGAATTATTGTTCTGACACCAGAAACGCAGTGTTACAAAAAAAGATATGATTAATTAGAAAGCAGGTTACCTTGGACCAAGTTCATCTTCACTACGCCACCCAAAGTCTCCAAATTTTTCATAGTGAGAGTTATAGTGATGTATCACCCGATAAACCATGGGGGAGGAGATCTCCATCAGTATGTTGTAGGCAGTTTGCTGTTCCTTCCCACTGGTGTAGCCATTAAATAGGCTGTAGATCATCTCTGCTATTTCTGCACAAAATGTATAATGGTTAGAAGCAGGTTTAAGACCCCTTGCAACGTACTGAACTCATCAAGTCTGTGTGATGATTTCTTCATCGAGGTAATGTGAAGGTTACTGATTAGTTTATTTAGCAATGACAATTATGACCATAATTTAAATCTCTAATGTCACCAAATGTTTTCACATTAAACTCTTTGTTGTTTGGAAGTTTCTAAAAATCCAAAGGCATAAGTTAAAGGTCCAGGCTGAGGGTTGAGTGCAATACTAAAGGACTGCTGCCTTGTTGGAGGTTTTACGATTTATTTTGATACCTAAATTATTTACATATAACAGTGACCTTAACAATGAACCTTAGGGAATACCACAATCACTCTGTATGACAAAGAACTATTTAGCGCAAAAACAGACCTTGGAGTGTAGCTTCATAGTTACTTGAAAGCGGAGTCCCAGGTACTGGATTGGAGTGGTGCTGGAAAAGCACAGCAGTTCAGGCATCATCCGAGGAGCAGGAAAATCGATGTTTCGGGCAAAAGCCCTTCATCAGGAATAGGCTTCCTGATGAAGGGCTTTTGCCTGAAACGTTGATTTTCCTCCTCCTCGGATGCTGCCTGAACTGCTGTGCTTTTCCAGTACCACTCGAATCCAGAATCTGGTTTCCAGCATCTGCAGTCATTATTTTTACCTAGGAGTCCCAGGTAGACAGGGTAGTGAAGAACGTGCTTGGTATATTTGGCTTTACTAGTCGGTACATTGAGTATAGGAGTTGGAAGATCATGTTGTGACTGTACAGGATATTAGTTAGGCCATTTTTGGAATACTGCATACAATTCTGGTCTCCCTCCTATCGGAAGGATGTTGTGAAACTTGAAAGGGTTCAGAAAAGATTTACAATGATGTTACCAGGATTTGAGGGTTTGAGCTTTAGGGAGAAGCTGAATAGACTGGGGTTGTTTTCCCTGAAACATCAGAGGCTAAGGGGTGCCCTCATAGAAGTTTGTAAAATCATGAGGGGCATGGATAGAGTGAATAGTCAAGATCTTTTTCCCAGCTTAGGGGAGTCCAAAACTAGAGGACATAGGATTAAGGCGAGAGAGGAAAGATTTGAAAGTGACCTGGAGGGCACTTTTTTCATGCAGAGGGTGATGCATGTATGGAATGAGCTGCCAGAAGAAGTGGTGGAGGCTGGTACAATTACATTTATAAGGCATCTGCATGGGTACCTGAATAGGAAGGGTTGAGAGGGATATTGGCCAAATGTTGGCCAATGGGACTTGATTAATTTAGGATATCTGGTTGGCATGGATGAGTTAGATTGAAGTGTCTATTTTCATGCTGCACATCTCTATAACTCAGTGTTTTCTGCCCTTAAGCCAACTCATTTTTTTTAATCCAAGGTGAAACTGATCTCTTATTTCATGACCTTCAATTCATGCAATATTTGTTAAAGCTTTCTTACAACCAAAGTCCATTGACTTCTGTTTGTCATTGTTCACTGTTACTTCATCAAGAAATTCAAACACATTACTGAAGCACAACTGGTCTTCTGCAAATCTGCAATGGCTCACCTTAATTAACTCAACCACCTCAAGTGTGTGATTTTTCATTAATCATTGGTTCTAAAAAAAACTCACCATTGATATTGAACTGACCAGCCTGGAATTTGAACAAGAATATCACTTCTGCCAGTTTACAATTCTCCAATGCCTTCCCACTTTGTATATAAGATTAGAACATGTTAGCAGACCTTTCTCCTACCTTATCTTAGCTTCCCCATCCACCCTGGGATGAAAATCATCCAGGTCATTTGACTTACCTTCTTTAAGCACAATCAGCCTTTCCTGCCCTACTGATCAATTCCCCACCACCCCTCCACCCCATTTATTGCCTCTCCCATTTCTGCTTCCATTGATATTTTGTCAGCATGCTCTTAGCAAGCACTGATGCAAAGAATATATTAATTATTCTGGCCTTGCACTGACCTCTAAGATATAGCTTCTATGTTCCTAATCATCCTTGTTCCACCTCTTGCTATCCAATCATCATTTATATGCTAGAGGAAGATTTGTATGCAACGTTATATTCTATTCTTCTAATTATTATTCTACCCTCACATTTGTTTACCCTGTTCATGTCTCTTCTCAATTTATTCTATTTGGCCTGGTCTTTATAAGGCTCCGATCAGACAACAGAGTGTTTCCTCTCACTCTCCTTATCAAAGGGAGCCTGCAGGTCACTAGCTTTACCTCTTGCTGAAATACAGCCAGCTTGAGCCTGAAACATCTCCTTGTTCATTTCCCCAGTTCTGTTTCAGCTTTTCCCACCACATTTAGGTTCCAATTTACCTAATTGACTCCTCTGTTAACCCATAAGGTTAGTCTCTTCCAAGTTAAAAGTCCAAATTTAGATTGTTCTGTGTTGGTGAACTGTAGTTAATCTAAGCTCTGTGATATGATGGCCACTCATATCTCAGTGTTCTCCCACAGACACTTTGTCCAAATGTCCCACTTCATTGCCCAGGCACCAGATCCATCAATGCTGCCTTAATTGGACTGAGAACAAATGGTCAAGGAAACCCTTCTGAACATGTTTCCAATATTCCCCTGTCCTTTATTCCCTTTATTATATCATTCCAGTTGATACTGGATTGAACTCCCCCAGTTATCATTACTCAGTTGTTTCTGCACATCTGTGTGATTTTCTTATATATTTGCTTCTCTCTCTCTCATTACTTTAGCATTTCTGTATAAATCCATGTAATGCACTAATGCGCTTTTGTTCTGAATTCCACCCAAGTTTCCCATCCCAAGACATTCTCATGTTCCACCTATACAAAGTCTTCCTAATTAATTCTGCCATTACCACTTTCAGTTTTCTCCTCTGTCTTTTCTGCACTCCTGCACTCCTTATTTACCATTCTGAAGCTACAATTCCATTATAGCCACCACTTTATCTCCCATGCTAGTACTTTACTGATATTATCCATCAGACTCCAAATACTTACATACATGCAATCTAAGCCTACCCTTACATGCCTTGTATACCTCCTAGTCTGCTCCCATCTAACATGGTACTACTTCTTTTCTCCAATACCATCCAATACTCTGACTCTTTTATGCACTTCATTTCTCTTTTCTACTTCTGTACGCTGGCTCCCATTCACTTGCCATTTTGTTTAAACCCTTGCCAACCAAACTGGTGAACCTGTCAAAAAGGACAGTGGTCCCAATCCATTTGAAATGCAACCTATCCCTTTTGTATTGGTGCCTCCTGCCCCAGAATGATCTCACTTCCCCAATGATCAGAAGCCTCATATATCATGGTTGTCATTATCTAGATTGTGTGAATGAGTGTCAATCCTTTCTGTTCACCCATGACTCCACCTTCATACAACTGCCGTCTGGCTGAGATGCTAATCTAGCTAGCATCTTTAGTTGTTTGAAATATTGTGTCAGTTAGCCAATGCTTGGAGACCGCTCTATTTGATATGACATGGACTTTTCTATGGCTGCTTGTATAATCATTGGCATGACCATTGATTGTATTTCTTATCAGAGCTGTAGGTGGAATGATTCAATTCGGATACTTCGTTAGAGCTCTTCATGTAGTCAAGGACAGGGCTTTCTTCATCACTGTTTCCTCTATCTTGCATCAGAGCATAAGAAATAACAGCAGAGGCAAGATCAAACTGCCACAGTTTTAAGCAAAGATACAATGCACTGGAAACACCTCAAAGAATGTTTACTAGACTGATTCCTGAGATGTAGAGGCCATCTTATGAGAGAAATTTGGGACTGTACCCATTGGACTTAAGTATGAGAGGAGCCCTTACTGAAACATTAAAGATTTTGACAGTGCTTGATGAGGTAAAGGCTGAAGGGTATGCTTTCTCTCATGGGGAAGTCTAGAACTAAGGGGCATAGTTTAAAGATATGGCTTCTTACTGTGTTTGCAGGAAAAAAAACAATAATCCAAACTCACAGTCTTTCAAACAATCAGAAGCAAGCCTTGTGGTGCTTAGGTGAGAAGCCAAAAATAAAATCAAATAGTCTTTTCATCTCCAGGGAATACTGCTTCATATTTTTGTACCTTCCAGCTCAATGCTTCCTCTGTTCTGCTAATCTTTGCCTTCACTGGTACTTCTAACACTCTGTGTCACAGCTTTTGCACTTTAAGCATGCATTCAAAACCACTGGCTTTGATTTTGTAAATGTGTAAGTAAATTTGTTCTTTGGAGAGTTTGTAGGTGCATTGAGAGGTTTGTAGGTGCATTGAGAGGTGTTTTAAGCATGGCTGAGGAACTGGGTTACATTAATTTTGGGGGTAAATGGCACAGGGAAGTGAGAGAAAGTAGTGCTCTCTACATCTTGCACCATAAAAAAAAAGCTGAAAATGCTGGAATGTTTTGGAGCTGTTACCTTAAAGAGAGTTCCAGACTCTGAGTAATACTTGTCTTTGGTGAGGATGGTGAAGGAGTGTCAAGGCAAAACTGCCTGTCAGTTTCATGTGATATGGTTAATTTCTTTCACAGCCTCTTGAGACAAGTATCTTGAAGACACCAAGTCGTAGTGATGATGAATGACTAACTGCCTTCACTGGAAAATACCTGAATGTAGCAATTCCTGGAAAGAGTCTGGCTTGAATCAAATAACCTCACAAATCAGTCTGTGAAAATTGTTAGATAAGACTTACTACACAGATGTAAAGTCAGTGAGTTCATCACAGAAAAGAACTACAGTGCGGCAATGATATTGCTTGCAGATTCTACTATATAAAGAGAGTCAATAGTTTTCAATTTCAGGAGGTATTTTCTTTCTTTCAGTAAAGTGAGTGACGTGAGTCCAATTTGCAAACTTTTGACCTTCAGCACTCTTCAGACAGGAGGGGGATATAAACTGACATAACTGTAATTGTTCCATGAAACACCTTTGCCTCTGATGACACTGTAATTCTGAAATCCTGAAACTCTAATGCATTTAACTAATGTCACCTGGTTAAGGTCAGGATTAGCAAAGCGAAGAGTAAGTAATTCATCCAATTTTCAAAAGGGTTACAATCGAACGTTTCAGTTGAATAAGCTAAAGCCAGAGCAAACACAGGAAATCGTGTGATCTTTGTGCCAAAACTGAGTTAACATTGATTTGAAGAGACAAGTCCTGATGTGTGGAGATTCCTCACACAATGAGTTCCATATCTCAGCCATACTCCATTGAACCCGTGCAGGGGTGCGGTGAGAGACAGAGGGGTGGGGCGGGGGGAGGGGGGTTCTGCAAAGTGATGTGGAAGTACGAGACATGAGGCGAGAGGTTAGTGTGGTTGGTAAATGTTGCACAGCGCACTGAGTTGGCTGTCTCACCAAAAAGGGTAATGTATAGGGTAAGCAGCATTTAAGGATATGCCTGTTTTCTTACAAGCATTATAAAGACACTCTGCATGCAGCAGCTTCACTTGCATTATGTAGCCCACAGTAAAGCAAACACAATGAAAGATTGATGGTAGTGAACTGGACTGAACAGTGGTTACCTTATACCTTTTACTAGTAGAGGTGGTAAATACCACAAGATACCAGGAATGATCAACTTGGAAAATACAAAAAGGTCCTTAAGCTGGAGAAGTTGAAGAATCTCTGCCCTATCTCATTCCTATCACTGTAAGGGATTGGGGAGCAGATTAGTGGGGTGCGGAGGAGGCACAGTTAGACCTTTGATTACCTGTGAATTCCACACAATTCTTAACTGTCCATCACACGACAACATGAGAATTACAGATATCAGGCTGCTACCCATCTCTACCTAATTAGACTTGCATGAAGACTGATTATTGTCACAATTGTGGTCCATAGTTCTGATGTAACTGTGAAGTCATTTCACTCATCCTTCATCTTTAGTAGGAAGAATGGACTATTTTCTAAATGGGGAGAAAATTCAGAAAACTGAAGTGCAAAGAGACTTGGGAATCCTAGTCCAGGTTTCTAGTAAGGTTAACTTGGAGGTTGAGTTGGTAGTTAGGAGGGCAAATACAATGTTGTCTTTCACCTTGAGAAGACCAGAATATTAAAGCAGGGATATACTTCTGAAGCTTTATAAGGCTCTGATCAGACAACAGAGTATTGTGAGCAATGTTGGGACCATACCTCAGGAAGGATGTATTCGCCCATAAGCTGGTCCAGAGGAGATTCACAAGAACGATTCCAGGAATTAAAAGCTTAACATATGAGGAATGGTTGAGGAATCTGAGACTACACTCGATGGAGTTTAGAAGGATGAGGGGGGATCTTATTGAAACTTACAGAATACTGAAGGGCCTGGACAGAATGGATGTTGGGAAGATGTTTCCATAGACGAGACAGACTAGGACCCAATGGCATAGACTCAGAGTAAAGGGAAGACCATTTAGAATGGAGATAAGGAGGAACTTCTTCAGTCAAAGAGTGGGGAATCTGTGGAATATTGTAGAGACCAGGTCATTGAGCATACTTAAAACAGAGATGGATAAGTTTTAGATTACCAAGGGGATGAAAGGTTACAGGGAGAAAGTAGGAAATTGGGGTTGAGAAATGTATCAGCCATGATTGAATGGCGGAGCAGACTCGATGGGTCAAATGGCCTAATTTCTGCTCCTAACTCTTATGGTCTTATCTCCCATTGCTCACTATGTCTCATCGTCTTATCCATATCTCCTGATTAAACTTATTTTTTTCTTCAGCTTGCTTTATGATGTTCTCCAGTCTCAGCTTATACCTTTCCTCCTTAGTTTTCATGAACAAATTTCGCTGTGGCTAAGTAAAAAGCACAAACTAAAGAGAAGGTGAAAATAGTGTTCATTTATCCCAAAAGTGCAGATTACTTCATTAGCAGGTTAACATAGTTTGATAATTCTGGTGATTTCGCAGGTCGTGAGGTCAGTCTGAGTCATAAATCCTGGTACCTTTGTCTGGAGCTGGTTAAAAATGATAACAGTATGAAGAGCATCATCAGCCAAAATGAAATGTAAAAACAGGAAAATTAAATAGTATGCACAAACTATAAAAAAGTGAGGAGAGAATTAACAGAATCAGCTGCAACAAAGCTTTTTCTTCCTGTTAGAAATTTTTTAATAAGACAATAAATTTAAAGGAAAAGTCATTCAAAATCCGAATGAGGGCATTTCCACCAGCGATAATGTTAAAAACTAGAATCCATCGATTTAGTTACACATATATCCCAGAGGGAATTCAGGAGAAATGACTTTATCCAGAGAGCGGTTAGAACCATGACAATTGTACTGAATATGATGAATGTATTTAAGCTAATTTGGACAAGTACATAAGGGGAAAAAATGATATAAACTTATGCTGTTGAAAAATATTAAGGGAACGCTCATGTGAGAAATGGAAATGCAACAGGTAAGTTGTGTTACTTTGCAGCAAAAGATATTTTTGAAAGAATTCCAGTAAAAATGGCGTTCTTGGTTTGAAATGAACTGTTGTTATGCTGCTTGGGTTGCTACTGTGACACTCATACAGTGGAACTACACACGAAGAGCATCCAGCAAATAGTCCAGCTCATTGAAGGTTCTGTTTGACAAAGTGAGGAAGAATGACTTACCTTCTGCCTTGATGTCATCAATCAGAGGGCACGAGGTTCTCGTTGTGACTGTGCTTGGCTCAGAGCGTCTCCCTCTACTGTCCAAAGCATACAACGTAAACCTGAAAGAATTAGAGAGGACAATCCAGATAAAAGTCTATGGAGATTAGCACAGATGTCATAAAGGTGAGACATGTGTGCATGAGTTAGGATACTATATGGAAGTGATAAGTAAATTACACTAAATCCCTGAATGTGAAAATTACGTCTCCACGTCACTGTAATTTTATATTCCATCACAACAATTATCCTGAGAATATGGTCCTATGAATTGGCCAAGAACATTGGAGATCAAAATTCCAATTCTGCTGTCATTCAATATTTCAGTCAAGATTGTCAATGCAGAGAGATTAGAAACCATGTTCTTCTAGATTTTGAAAAACACATCTATACTTAGACCAGGTATCTTTGATGATTTATTTGAGTAAGGCTGTCATTTTATTGTAATATTCTCACAGTGGCTCAGTGGTCAGCACTACTGCCTCACAATGCCCAGGAATCCAGGTTCGATCCCACCCTCAGGTGACTGATTGTGTGGAGGTGGTCCATTATCTGTGCCTCTCTCTTAGGGTTTTCTCTGGGTATTCCAATTTCCTCTCACAGTCCAGGATGTGCAAATTAGATGGATTGGCCATGCTAAATTGCCCATAATGTTCAGGGACATGCAAGTCAGATGGATTAACCATGGGAAATGCAGGATTCCAGGGATGGGGTAGGGGAGGTGGATCTGGGTGGGGTGCTCTTTGGATGGTCTGCGTGGATGGGTCAAATGACTTTCACAATGTAGGCATTCTATACTACTAAATTACTATACATTGTATGTTCTTACTCTGACCACTGCAAGTAATATTTTCAGAGGAATAGAATATCCTTGAGGGGGACTGTTAGCTCTGATGGCTAGGAGTCAGAGCATTGTACAGAGACCAATGCCTGTTGCCAATTAAGGTAAACTTTGTCATGCTTCATAGCACAATCGAAATGTATGCCATGGTTTGATGGCCATCAAATAAACAAGGATGCTAGCTAGAAAGGAAAAACAAGTCCCTGCTGAGTTAAACAAAAAGTGAATATATCTCTTTTTCCAATCAAGATGAAAAATGAGAGGGAGTTAAGCAATTATCTAATAAGAGATACCAGTCAGAGGTGATGTATTATTATTGCTTGATCAGGTTATTGCTTCAGTCAGCTTGCTTGTGACCATATAGTGCAAGCCTTGTGTTTTATCATGGTTCAAATTCTCTTGAAGAATGAAAGCACATGATTGGGGTCCACTTGCAAATTAGTCACTGGCATTTTGGAGGCTGACAATATCACACAGCATTGCCCTTTGATGTGAAGGGCACTGCTTGTCACTGGCCACTCGGGTGTTTTCCTATCTTCCTGATGGTGGAAATTGAAAAAAGATTCGTGCACCTTGTGTCTCTCACTGTGTCTCACACCTGACCACACACACCATGGGGAAAAATAAGCACTACCACAGTTAGTGTAGAGGTTTAAAAAAAACAGGATTGTCAGAGATTCTATTCACTCTGAGAGAAAAAAAGAGGCTGACAATGAAGAATGGTGATGGCTACAGCAGGGTGGTAAGGCAGAGTAAGGATACTTCAAATGGGAAGCAAACAAATCTCTTACAATTTGCACACAGATGTCTATCCAGACTGTTTGAATGTTTCCCGGGGAAACAACCTCTTATTTTGCAAAGTAGGAAAATGGCTCCTTTAAACTTTGCAAAACTAAATTTTGTAAGAACACTGCATGAGAAGGCAGTGCACTGAAAGATTCAAAGATAACCAATGTTCCTATTGTGGAGATGCATGTAAACAATAGAGACATAGACAGGCAATGTCTACAGAACCTGACACAGAGACAAGCATACACATATCTCTGGAGAACTTTCTTTCAGGGTATCATTTAAGGACAGAGGCAAGAGATTTAAACACAACCACTGAGCTGATATGGGACTTTCCTACATCAAAATCACAGAGAAGAAACCGTTACCAACTTCCCATGTTGAACTGGCTACGCACGGTTTTGCTGAGGTCCATGGAATAGGGGAGCTGATGTAGTCACCTGAAGCTAAAGTACAGCAAAGCTGCTCTGCTCAATTCCTGCCAGTCCAAAATTAGTGAAATATGGTCCATGTTTAGAGACTGTCAGAAGTGCTGGATATCAACACTTTCACTGGCAAGAAAACACCCATCCTCTTTACCTCAAAAGAAAAATTAAAAATGCATTCTTGAGTTGTTTCCACAGCATGACATAATGAAATCAGAAAGTTTGTGCACAGTGTGAGCATGTAAAGTTTGCGAAGGACTCTGAGCTCTCTGATTAGTTAGGTGGCAACATTCTGCCCTGCAAGAAAAACATTAGAAATAATAGCAGGAAAAGGCTATTTAGCCCCTCAAGCCTGCCTCACCATGAACGAGACCATGGTTGAACTGCCTCAGGGCCCCAACTCCTCTTTCGTGCCAGCTTAGCCGAGCTATCAACTCCGTGAAGTTCTAATAATCGATTCACTTCCTCTTCAAATGTATTTACTGATGGAGCCTGCACCACTCTCTGGAATCAGGAATGTCTGACATTCACTACCCTCTGGTAGAAATTCCTTCACATCTCAATTTTAAACAAATGTCCTCTTATTCTCTAACTGTGTCCTCTAGTTTGCGATTCCTTAACTTGTGTAAATATCTTCTCTACATCAACCCTGTCAAGCCACTGTCAATGCCTAAAAATAATCTGTTATTCATTCTTGATAAGTTGACCCCCTTCTACCAGGAATCAGCCCAGTGATTCTATTTTGGTTAGCTTCCAAAGATAGAATATCTTTTTGTCAATACAGGGACCAAAATTGAGCATTGTACTCCCGTTGCGGTCTCATCCATACCCTGTACAGTTGTAATGGGACTTCCTTGTCTATAAACTTCAATAACCTTGCAATAAAGGCCAAAGGAAAAGAATTGATTGCAAAACTTTCATTAGGTAACCCAGGATAGTTCAGGTGTCATTGAGAAGGAGTTCTGAGGACAGTTTAGGTTTGACAGAAACAGGGACAGACTCTCTGGAGTGCTTATTTTTGGCTGACAGGCATGGAAGAAGTAAAGAGCAGTTAACTTGATCTATGTAGTCAGACTCCCAAAGCGGCTTGGGGAACGGACACTGAGAGACATGTCTGACATGGTGACGTTCACCGTTGGTGAACGAGTACTGAAGTTTCAGAGTTCAGGGGACCATGAACTCGCGACAGGATGGTGATTGACTAGAACAGGACCAGCTATTGAGGCAGTCCACAATGGAATGGCAATTGGAAAAGAATTTCAAGGCCAGATCTGAAAAAGTGATTCATTGTAATTTCTTGGGAAGTTTAATGCGATTCAATGACTCACCATTTCATTAATGTGTGTGAGGAGTTGTTTGTAAATCTGAGAGATCTATGATGATCGCATTTGTTGTGTGATGTGCGCTGTGGGATGTTTGATCACAGTGTGTCACACATGTTTACCACATGTTACTTTTGCGTATTAGAAACAAGCTGTACATGTATTGATGACTGCATTACTGTTCCGAATTGTAAAGCTTTTCTTGTTTAAACCTGTGGAATCTGATGGCTTTTTTTTCTTTAGTTGTCTCTGGATCTCATCTTCACTTTAAAACAAAACGTTTTTGGTCCCGAGTCAGATCAAAGCATTATTTGGTGATCTCATCCATGATCAAAACAGTAAAGGTGGTCATCTGGTCTTCAATCAATCATAACAACTATAGGAAACAAACTCGTGCATATAGCCATACCTTGAGGAAAAGCAAACTTCAAATTTTACACCCAGAGAAGTCAATCACTTCATTTTAAACACTGACATTGATTATAATTTTGAAGAAAACTAAATTAATATTATTTAAAATGTTGACCTACTGGGGCACTCAGTACATATCAACGGAGATGTGTTTATACCTTGCCTTTGAGAGTGTTCATTTTAAGGAATTCATAAACTGCTTGGGAATACAATTTTGTGACTCTGCCTGGCAGATGGCTGTTTTGGGTAATGTCTGCTTCATAACTTGAAATAGTGTTTTACTTTTTTAAGTAACGTAACCTACAAAGTTAATCAATCCCTGACGATCATTTGCTTATTAAAACATCAAGATTAAGATGAGAGAGGTGCACAGGTAATGCGACTAGACTAAAAATCAAGCAAATGCTCTGGGAACAGGGATTCAAATCCCAATGTGACTGGTGAAACTTGAATTCAATTAATGAATATGGAATATAAAGCTTGTCTCCTAATGGTGACCGTCAAACTATAAGTGATTGTGACAATGATCCAGCCAACGTCTTTAGGACGTTTTTCTTACCTGCTCCAACCTACATATGACTCCAGACACACTTAAGGTGAGGTTCAAGGAGAACAAGAGATGGGAGACAGATACTGTCCCTGCCATGGACACCCAGATCCCATTGAAGACTGAGGGAAAAACAAAACTCATTGCTACAAAGACAAGGCTCAGAAGAAAACTTTTCAACCATCAGGCCTTCATGTGCAAGATAACCATTCATGTTATCCAATTCTCCTGCTTGAATCCTTACCACTCTGGAAGGCAGTGAGTAAGGTTTTGTTCTGATTGTGTGTGTCACCACTGTCAGATTTTATCAGATGGCCCGAATGTTATGTGTTGGCATATACAATGAGTGCTGGGTATTATTCGGCCAATCTTCCCACACTAAATGTCTCTGGATTCACATTGCAACAGGAGTCTGTTGGTACTGAGTCATGTCATGACCACAATTTGGAATGCTGAAACACTGTGGACATATTTAACTTATGTGACTATCTGAAGAGAAATACCAATGGAATTTTCTACTTATAGATGCAAAGGGAATTTCAAACAACAGTCCTTCAAAGAGCTTAAGAGCCAAGCCAAAACCAGACTGGACTGTGATCTCTTATAGCTACAAAGATACCCAAGTTCTAACAACTGTTACTGTTCATCAGTAACTCATCGAGTAAAAAATGAGGTCTGCAGATGCTGGAGATCACAGCTGCAAATGTGTTGCTGGTCAAAGCACAGCAGGCCAGGCAGCATCTCAGGAATAGAGAATTCGACGTTTCGAGCATAAGCCCTTCATCAGGAATAAGAGAGAGAGAGCCAAGCAGGCTGAGATAAAAGGTAGGGAGGAGGGACTAGGGGGAGGGGCGATGGAGGTGGGATAGGTGGAAGGAGGTCAAGGTGAGGGTGATAGGCCGGAGTGGGGTGGGGGCGGAGAGGTCAGGAAGAGGATTGCAGGTTAGGAGGGCGGTGCTGAGTTGAGGGAACCGACTGAGACAAGGTGGGGGGAGGGGAAATGAGGAAGCTGGAGAAATCTGAATTCATACCTTGTGGTTGGAGGGTTCCCAGGCGGAAGATGAGGCGCTCCTCCTCCAGCCGTCGTGTAGTTGTGTTCTGCCGGTGGAGGAGTCCAAGGACCTGCATGTCCTCGGTGGAGTGGGAGGGAGAGTTAAAGTGTTGAGCCACGGGGTGATTGGGTTGGTTGGTTCGGGCGGCCCAGAGGTGTTCTCTGAAGCGTTCCGCAAGTAAGCGGCCTGTCTCACCAATATAGAGGAGGCCACATCGGGTGCAGCGGATGCAATAGATGATGTGTGTGGAGGTACAGGTGAACTTGTGGCGGATATGGAAGGATCCCTTGGGGCCTTGGAGGGAAGTGAGTGTGGAGGCTTTGACCAGCAACACATTTGCAGCATCAGTAACTCATCCCTTGTGGATTATGTTTTAAATGGGAGGCATGTTTCCTCTGACAAATACACAAGGGCAGGGGTTAAAAAGACCAGTCTCAACTCAACTGGTTCATGCTTACTGGATTGCATGTTCTCATGTATACTACGATTTTAGCATTAAAATGCTGTGAAAGTCACAGTTGAAGACTGTCCTCACATTAGCCCAGTATTGCAGGTAAAGACCTTCTCATCTTTTATTACTAGTTAGCTTGCAGACAGCCAGCCAGACAAAATGAAATAATGAAAGCAAAAGGACTTTCTCTCACCCTGAATTTGAAAGTAAAAAAAATCACACAACACCAGGTCATAGTCCAACAGGTTTATTTGGAAGCATAGATTTGGAGCACTGCTCCTTCATCAGGTGGATGTGGGGTATAAGATCGTAAGATACAGAATTTATAACAAACATTACAGTGTGATGCAACTGAAATTATATGTTGGAAAAGAGCTGGAATGTTTGTTAAGTCTCTCACCTTCTCGAATGATCATGTTGGTTTCAGTTCTTTCATGTGTAAATCCCAGAACTTTTTTTTAAAGTTACGTGAAAGCTAGTGCTCCCAAATAAACCTGCTGGACTATAACTGGTGTTGTGTGATTTTTTAACTTTGTCCACTCCAGTCCAACACTGGCACCTCCAAATCCTAAATGTTGAAATTCACTCACAGTCAAAAGGAATCAGAATCACAGAATCTCAACCAATCAAACAAACTAAGGACCATGAAACTGATTGTTCAACTAACAATGTCAACTCCACTGATAATCTCAACTGGAATGGCCACGATGTTCAAGTATCTATTC
Source organism: Hemiscyllium ocellatum (assembly GCF_020745735.1). Taxonomy (NCBI): domain Eukaryota; kingdom Metazoa; phylum Chordata; class Chondrichthyes; order Orectolobiformes; family Hemiscylliidae; genus Hemiscyllium; species Hemiscyllium ocellatum. The sequence continues at coordinate 33,940,433 of NC_083421.1, read as the reverse complement.
TTCATGAATAATTCAGAGACTGATTTATTTATCTGTCTTCTTTCACTTTTATCTTTTTGAATTCACCTCTTATTTCTAATTTTTGTATGTTGTGTGATTAATTCTTGAGTTTTGTAGCTTATTATCTTAGTCAAGCACGTCAAGCAAAATTGACTCCTTTTTAAAGGATATATTCTTTTGGTCTGGGACATAGGGATGGGATCAAGAAAAATGAAGGAAGGGCCTTTTCAAAATTAACCTTGTTGCAATGAACTAAGATGGTTGGGAGAATAAGGAAGGAAAGCCAATTCATCCCTCCTCAACTGACAGCTTAATAGTTTGGGGTGTCCTGTCTGGAACTCGAACAAATTGGGGGAACCTCAATTGAGGGTCTGGTTGTAACAAAAGATGCATAAGCTCTGGCTGCTTAGTTTTTCAAAAGGGGCATGACAGCGTTTCGTGATGTGTTTGTACGTCACTTATTTCAATTGCTGCAACTCCTGAGATCAATTACAGTTTAACTATTGTGTAGGCTGGGTCATTGAATGTATTCAAAGTTGAGTTCAACAGATTTGATCATAAGAGAAGAAATACATAATTTTTTTTGACAGATATAAAGGTTGTAAATATTAATGTTTTGTGGATATTTGAGTGTCCTTGCACAACAAACATGCAGACTTAACAAGCAGTTTGAAAAACTGTCACTGTTATGGCCACAATTCTTGTCACTTGTTACATGGGGTTTGAAGTATAAAATAAAGACATCTTGCTGAACTTACAAACTGTTCGATGAAATCACACTTGAGGACAGTGTACAGGTTTGGTATCCATATTTGTAAAAGGTTATAGTTGCAGTAGTGACAGTGAACCATAGAACCTATACAGAGCAGATAGAGGCTTTTTGGCCCATGTCTGCACTGACTGTCCAAGAAGCATCCCTCCCAGACCCAGCATCCCACCCTATCCCTGTAATACCCCTTGTACCATTGCTAATCCAACTAGCCTGCACAGCTTTGGACTGTGGCAGGAAAGGGAAGAACATGCAAACTTCACGCAGATAGTCACCCAAGACTGGAATTAAATGTAGGTACCTGGCACTGTGAGGCAGCAGTGCTAATTGCTGTACAAATTCACTTGATTGATCTCCAAAATGAGAGGGTGATGACAAGCTAAGTAGATTAGATTAACACTTGCTGGAAGAATGAGGGTGATCTCATTGGGAAATGCAACATTCTGAAGGGGCTTGACACATCTGAAGTTTAAACTTTGATTCCACTGTCTAGCGAATCTTGGACAAGTGGGGCGTCCTCAGGGTTAAGGGGACAGAGAGGAAAAGAAATATCTTTAAAATTCTCCAGCAATGGGCATATTTTAGGCTGAATTAGAAGATTTTGGTAAAGACTGTGTTTTACCAGTTATCTGTATTTTTGATTTTGGATTGAAATGAGAAAATAAATGTTTTAAAACTCAAAGATTTCCAAAGGATTACTTCAATATTTTTGGAGACAAGTAATGTGAAACTCATTGCAAGCACTGCTGACACAGCTGCTGGTTCAAGCAGTAGCTGGGGAATGTGCAGACAGCTGGAACCAAGGACTGTGTAAAAAAGGAGATTCAGCCAGCAACAAATAACTGATTGGTTTGTGAATTAGTGACCAATTTTTGATGACAAAGGCCTTCTGCCTGACAACATGATATGATTGGTTCCCAGCTGGCTGAATCGGTAGGAGCTGTGAACAGGAGAAGGAAAAGCCATTAGATCCCAACCAGCTCAGCAGCTCTCTCAATTCTTGGCAGTAAAAAAAAATAAGCTTGAAGAAAAACAAATTATCTTTCTTTGAGCAGTTATCCAACTCAGGGACCTTTTTTGAAGATGAACTAGTTATCCTATACCCCCTGCCAACCAACGAAAGTATCCAGAGAAGGAAGACCAAGAAACAAAGTTCTGATCAACAAAGTATACTCAGGATACCCTGTAAACAGATACCTGCTGATGGCTTGTAATCGTACATCTGCAGCTAGATTCTATTTATTTTTAATAAATAGTAATTCTTGTTAAGTTCGGCAAACTGGTCTGTGCTTTCTGCCAACCTGGGTATAAAAGACAAACAAATTGGGCTCTTCTGTAAAATGAAACTTTAACTTCTGTGATGCCTTTAGGAAGAGTGGGCCATGACTTGTAGCAAGGCAACACATGTTTTGAACCAGCCCCCCCTCAAAATATTTTCAGAAGGTAGCCCAGACCCTAACATTTTCTTATTTTAACGGTAGATGTGAAATGGATATTCCAGGAAGATGCCGCTGGTCAGACTACTCTGCGTGAAGCAGAACAGAATTTATTTAAACACTACAGTTGAAACATGAACAAAAGAAAATGGAATTTAGAATAACTTAGCTGTTGGAAAATGTCATTGACCCGATACAGCCATTATTAAGAGTTAACTGTTCCAATACAGTAACATCCCACTAACACACCTTTCAGCAAAAAGGTAAATTCAGACACAGATTTGTACAGGTAGGAGGGAACAATTTACAAAGAGATTTCAGAAGAAGGTCAGAGAAGTTCTTTTCTGAAGCTTGCAACTCCTCTGACACTCACAACTTGCAACTGCTACAGATAAACTGGAGGAAACCTGAACTGGGACAACTGGCCACCCCTCTTCCATTGTTAATCTAGCCTGTTCCTAGACTCTTTGGCACCTCTGCCTTCACAACCTCTTTTCAAGAAAACCAAGAACCAAATAACCTTTCTGAAGTGATAGTATTGTCACACCAGTTAGATGTATGATTTTGGCTGAAGTGTTGTCATGGAGATAGCAATGAGCAACTAAAGGCTTCATGCTTCTGGGGCTTGAACGTAGAATATGGTAATGCCTCAACCATTGAAAGTCAACTTGCCAACCAATCAGCACCCTTTACTCTCACAGCATAAATTGCAGTGATCATTTGAAATTTGACATTCTTGCATCAGTCCTGATTAGTGTCAGAGTAAAAGCTTCAGCAACATGAACCTTTTAACAGCAACATTCAGATTATAAGGCCAGAAAAAAAAGGCGGCATTATACTCCATCTGCCACCTTTTTGCCCATTCCCGCAATCATCTTGGCACTCACTCTGTGTTACTCCACTCAGTTTATATTCTTAGCTGATGTTGAAATGTCAAGAAAAATAAAATAAGTTGTTATAAAGATTGTAAATAGCTGAGGTTCCAACTTTGAAGTACTCCACTTAGTTAATGCATTGGCTGGTTACGTAATTTTAAATAATATTGATTTAAAGAAGACTTGAACATGAGTCAATGCAATAAGCAACATTACCATAAAAATAATTTTCCAATAGTAGACCAAGTTATCATTAAGAAAGTACGAGGGAAGAACATGTAGAAACAAATTACTGAAGGTCCTGAAATCTGTACTGAAATAACAAATATAGATTGTTGTTTTCAGTACAGATTCCAGCATCTGCAGTAATTTGCTCCTACATTTGTTTGATCAACTGCCACATCTCTTAGAGGAATGCCTATCTTGTTTTGCTCTTCCCTATGAGAAAGTGAGGACTGCAGATGCTGAAGATTAGAGCTGAAAATGTGTTGCTGGAAAAGCGCAGCAGATCAGGCAGCATCCAAGGAGCAGGAGAATCGATGTTTCGAGCATGAGCCCTTCTTCAGGAATGAGGAGAGTGTGCCAAGCAGGCTAAGATAAAAGGTAGGGAGGAGGGACTTGGGGGAGGAGCGTTGGAAGGAGGTTAAGGTGAGGGTGATAGGCCGGAGTGGGGGTGGGGGCGGAGAGGTCAGGAAGAAGATTGTAGGTTAGGAAGGTGGTGCTGAGTTCAAGGGTTGGGACTGAGACAAGGTGGTGGGGGGAGGTGAAATGAGGAAACTGGAGAAATCTGAGTTCATCCCTTGTGGTTGGAGGGTTCCTAGGCAGAAGATGAGGTGCTCTTCCTCCAGCCGTCATGCTGGTATGGTCTGGCGATGGAGGAGTCCAAGGACCTGCATGTCCTTGGTGGAGTGGGAGGGGGAGTTGAAGTATTGAGCCACGGGGTGGTTGGGTTGGTTGGTCCGGGTGTCCCAGAGGTGTTCTCTGAAACGTTCCGCAAGTAGGCGGCCTGTCTCCCCAATATAGAGGAGGCCACATTGGGTGCAGCAGATGCAGTAAATGATGTGTGTGGAGGTGCGGGTGAACTTGTGGTGTATATGGAAGGATCCCTTGGGGTCTTGGAGGGAAGTAAGGGGGGAGGTGTGGGCGCAAGTTTTGCATTTCTTGCGGTTGCAGGGGAAGGTGCCGGGAGTGGAGGTTGGGTTGGTGGGGGGTATGGATCTGACAAGGAAGTCAAGGGGGAGTGGACTTTTTGGAATGCTGATAGGGAAGGGGAGAGAAATATATCCCTGGTGTCGGGGTCCGTTTGGAGGTGACGGAAATGACGACGGATGATATGATGCATATGGAGGTTGGTGGGGTGGTAGGTGAGGACCAGTGGGGTTCTGTCCTGGTGGCGATTGGAGGGGCAGGGCTCAAGTGTGGAGGAGCGAGAAGTGGAGGAGATGCGGTGGAGAATATCGTCGATCACGTCTGGGGGGAAATTTGAAGAAGGAGGCCATCTGGGTTGTACGGTATTGGAACTGGTCCTCCTGGGAGCAGACGCGGCGGAGACGAAGGAATTGGAAATATGGTATGGCGTTTTTACAGGGGGCAGGGTGGGAGGACTGTAATCTAGGTAGCTGTGGGAGTTGGTCGGTTTATAGTAAATGTCCGTGTCACATTTACTATTCCCAATTCCATATTCCCAATTCTTTCAGCTCTGCCACATCTGCTCCCAGGAGGACCAGTTCCAATACAGACCAATCCAGATGGCCTCCTCTTCAAAGACCGCAATTTCCCCCCAGACGTGATCGACGATACTCTCCACTGCATCTCCTCCACTTCCCGCTCCTCCACCCTTGAGCCCCGCCCCTCCAATCGCCACCAGGACAGAACCCCACTGGTCCTTACCTACCACCCCACCAACCTCCATATACATCATATCATCCGTCGTCATTTCCGTCACCTCCAAACGGACTCTACCAACAGGGATATATTTCCCTCCCCTCCCCAATCAGCGTTCCAAAAAGACCACTCCCTCCTTTACTCCCTTGTCAGGTCCACATCCCCCACTAACCCAACCTCCACTCAAGGCATCTTCCCCTGCAACCGCAAGAAATGCAAAACTTGCGCCCACAACTTCCCTCTTACTTCCCTCCAAGGTCCCAAGGGATCCTTCCATATCCACCACAAATTCACCTGCACCTCCACACACATCATTTACTGCATCCGTTGCACCTGATATGGCCTCCACTATATTGGGGAAACAGGCCGCCTACTTGCGGAACGTTTCAGAGGACACCTCTGGGACACCTGGACCAACCAACCCAACTACCCTGTGGCTCAACACTTCAACTCTTCCTCCCACTCCACCAAGGACATGCAGGTCCTTGGACTCCTCCATTGCCAGACCACAGCAACACGACGGCTGGAGGAAGAGCGCCTCATCTTCCGCCTAGGAACCCTCCAACCACAGGGGATGAACTCAGATTTCTCCAGTTTCCTCATTTCACCTCTCCCCACCTCGTCTCAGTCCCAACCCTCGAACTCAGCACCACCTTCCTAAACTGCAATCGTCTTCCTGACCTCTCCGCCCCCACCCCCACTCCAGCCTATCACCCTAACCTTAACCTCCTTTCACCTATCGCATTTCCAACGCCCCTCCCCCAAGTCCCACCTTCCTACCTTTTATCTTAGCCTGCTTGGCACACTCTCCTCATTCCTGAAGAAGGGCTTATGCCCGAAACATCAATTCTCCTGCTCCTTGGATGCTGCCTGACTTGCTCTTCCCTATGACAGAAATTCCGGTTGACTCTTTCAAAGTGTCACTTAATGTAATCTAACATCTTTTCTCCACCATCACCCTACACTCTTTATCCACTCCACCCCCCCCCCCCGCCGCCAAATGTGAGCATAAATGCTGTCCCTCTACACTACTCTTCAACTCTGATGAAGAGTCATCTAGATTCAAAATGTTAGCCCCATCTCTCTCCACAGATGTTGCCTGACCTGCTATGACTTCCAGTATTTGTTATTTTCAGTACCAAGGAAGAATATTTGCTTGAAGCTGTTAACCAACTCGCCTTCTAATCTTTGATGAGAGAGCTAAGGTAGATGCCTTTTGGTACAGAATGACATTAAACATTGTGCTGTAAAATTGCAAGAAACAGGGTGACACAATGGTTCAGCACAGACACTGATAACCACAGAGTTGGAACAAAGGCTGTAGTCCCAGGGTCAGTCCATAGCGTGAATGACCAGTGTTTCTTCTTAATATACAGAGACATATAACTCAAAACACTGAGGTGGATTTTGCAATCTATTCCTCAGATGTGAGGACAGTTATCTGCTTGGCTAGCAATTGTTGAGACTCATTGAAACCAGGTTAGGAACAGCATAAAGCTGAAAATGTGTTGCTGGAAAAGCGCAGCAGGTCAGGCAGCATCCAAGGAGCAGGAGAATCGACGTTTCGGGCATGAGCCCTTCCTGAAGAAGGGCTCATGCCCGAAACGTCGATTCTCCTGCTCCTTGGATGCTGCCTGACCTGCTGCGCTTTTCCAGCAACACATTTTCAGCTCTGATCTCCAGCATCTGCAGTCCTCACTTTCGCCTAGGAACAGCGTAAAGGTGACCTCAATTTCCGAGGTCTCCAGTCAGTAACAATTAGCGTCTTGAGTTAGAAGACTGGCCAACACCAATATGACAAGGCTGCTGAGGTAAAGTCTCATTCTTAAATATTCTTAACATTCACTTTCTCAAATTATGAATGAAAGCATGATGTAATCAGATATGCAGGTCTCTCACTGAGCAACATGGGATTCAAAACCTGTTCTTATGATAAACACAGAGCATTGTTTTGCAGGAAAAAAAAGAGACCGTGACAAATCATAGTTCATCACATGAGGGTAAAGGTGAGAGTACTTTAAGTATTCTTTCCTCTTCAAATATCATTTTTTCTTGATTCACCAATCCTTTGCACAAGAACTGAATTACGACTCTTTCCTCCTCCATTCTTTCAGCAAATCAGTGCCTTATGCTCCTTTTGCTGTTCTCCAGCAGTTTGAATCCCAACTAATCCCTTTGCAATCTAAACTATGAATCAGGACTCTTTGTTCCTGCAGCACCAGGCACCACAATTTAACTACATTCACTTGACAAAAAACAGAACCACTCAAGCAACACACAAAATAACAAAGGAAACCCAATGACGCGTCTACCGATTAGAGATGCAAATAAGACTGTACCAGCTTATCTCTTACATCTGACTTGCAAACCCTCGATTATGATTTTATCTCCTTGCCTTACACTTCCTTTTTTAAACCATTGGAGAATAATTTATATTATTCAGCTTGTAATATGCATAAAAATCAAAGTTGTTGGAACATGAATAGAGAACATGAATCAGACAACAAGGTTAGTTTGCCCTATCTGTGTAATATAGAATTCATGTGTTGACACAGCAATCAGACATGACAATCTGACTCACGAATTATATGAACTACATATTCCACTGTTCAAGTATTATGCTTACTAGACTGCAGCGAAAATTGCATTAGTTAATACTATGTATGAAGCCATCACAGGCCAGTGTGGGATTTGCAATGCCAAAATGGTGGCTCAGTGGTTAGCACTGCTGCCTCACAGCACCAGGGACTTGAGTTCAATTCCAGCCTTGGGTGACTGTGTGGAGTTTATACCTTCTCCCTGTGTCTGCGTGGGTTTCCTCTGGGTGCTCTGGTTTCCTCCCACAGTCCAAAGAGGTGCAAATCAGGTGAATTGCCTATGCTAAATTGCACATAATATTAGGTGCATTAGTTAGGGATAAATGTAGGGGAATGAATCTGGGTGGGCTACTTTTCGGAGGGTCGGTGTGGACTAGTTGGGCTGAATGGCCTGTTTCCACACTGTAGGGAATCTAATCTAAAAAACATACTGCCAACAATATCTCTTCATCTCAACTTGCCATTGAAAAATCAAAATTCTGCACCCTGCCTAATTAAGTCACTCTATATGCCACACTCCTCATTCTTGCAGGCTCTATAAACCCTAAAGCCACCCCTTGATTACTGTAGAAACTATTTTAAAAGGGAAAGGCCTTTTTTACACTGCAGAAAAAAATGCAAACTCAAAAGTATCTGTTGTGCAATGTTTTCAGTTTTGTAGAAACAGAAACAGGCCACTTAGATTTTTCAGCCTGTTCGTCCAGTCAATGACATCATGAGATCTGTTATCATTTTGTAGCCTCTCTCTCACGTTCTGCAACAATGTTTGATAACAGTGGTTAATCTTGGATTTAAGATGAACAATCAACCTACCATCAAATGCAACTTGAAAAACAAAGTTCCAAACTTCTTCCAAACGGGTCGATCTTTTCACCTTTAAGTACAGATGCTAATAGTTTCCGAACAGCAGATATTAAGCTACATTCCCCTCTCACCTTTAGTAAATACCACCAACAATCTGTTCTCGTTCATACACATTGACGTTATAGTCAAAAAAGCACACCAATGCCTCTACATTCTTAGGAGAGAAAGGAAATTCGGCATGTCCACAATAATTCTCACCCATTTTTATAAATGCATCATAAAAGCATCCTACCTTGATACCTCACAGCATGGTATAGCAACTGTTCTGCCCAAGTCCACAAGAAATTACAGAGTTGCAACCACAGCCAAGTCCATCTCGCAAATCAGCCTTCTTTCCATTGACTCCATCTATACATTCTGCTGTCAACGTAATTAAAGTCCCTTTCCCACCCTGGTGAAACTCTCTTCCACCCTCTTCTATTGGGCAGAAGATACAAAAATTTGAAAACACATATAAACAGATTGAAGAACAGCTTTTTCCCTGCTGCTATCAGACTTATGAAATATCATACATCAGTTTATCTTTCACTGCACCCTCTCTGTAGCTGTAACTCTATATTCAGTATCCTGCTCTTTTATTCTGAAGTACTTAGGTAAGGTATCATATTTCTGGATAGCATGCAAAACAAACTTTTCATTGTTTCTTCGTACATGTGACAATAATAAATCAAGTCAGTGGCATGCACAGTTTTCCAATCTAAAGGAAAAATTCTTGAATTGTGACAATGTTAGAATTTAGCACTGCTCTCACATTCTTCATTTGAAATTCTGGGATGGAAACCTTCCTGTGTTGGGACCTGTCACTTGACAGTGTCATTATTTTATTAGTTTCTGTCATTTTGTTCACTATAATTTTGGTGACTCCTGTCCCTGATTCAATGTAATGTTGCATTGAAGGCAAGTACATTATCCTCCTCATCTATTGTAAATACTAACATCAAATTATTATTCAACATGTCTGCCATTTCCTAACTGATCCCATTGATTATGATTCATCTTCCCTTTTTTTCCCATTGTAATTACCAAAATTATTGAATTGATTTTGAGGTCTGTTGAAAGATTTCTTTTTTCACTGGTCCTTATTTGTAACATTAGAATCTGTTACCTTTGTCAGTTACATTTTGCTGTTATTTGTATTTCTCCAAGTCAAATTCCCAACCAGAACCTGGGTCATTTCCTGCATTTTTGATACTTTTTCTTTCAATTTGATTCAGTCCCTTATCACTTTGTCAGCTGTGAATTTTCAAAAACTAAATTTGCCAATTAGAACTTCAGGACATAAATGAGTTCTATGACACATTCATTTTTTTTAACACCTCCAACTTTTACCTCTTATAGATGTGCCATGTTTACAGTGAGCAATTTCTGTACTCTCTGATCTTAATTTAGAATCTTAGCAGCTATTTTAATTTCTCTATTTCAATCACAACTTTGAGTTCAGTCATATTGTATTCATAATTAGATGCATATGCACACACTATTTGGCTATTATCAAAATCTTCATGGGATCCCTACAGTGTGGAAGAAGGCCATTCGGCCCATCAATTCCACATCGACCTTGTGAAGGGCATCCCACTGACATCAGCCTATAGGCTGTAACCCTACATTTCCCATGGTCAATCCACCTAACATATACACTATGGGCAATTTAGAATGGCCAATCCACTTAACCTATGCATCTTTGGCGGAAACTCATGCAGATACAGGGACAATGCGAAAACCTCATACACACTGTTGTCTAAGGCTGGAGTTGAACCCAGGATCCCTTGCACTGTGAGGCACGAGTGTTAACTACTGAGCCACTGTGCCGCCCATTTACTGGCTCATTACTCATTCGTAATTTCAATACGATCTGCCCTCTTGGTTCTCAGCCACGTGGACTCTGGACAATGGTTACATGCAACCTGCTACTAAATGCTGCCCTGATTTTACAAAGATTTTAAGAACTCAACAGCCAATCAGCTTGCACAACTATAGATACCAGGAAATATCTCCCAACAAGCACAGAACAATATCCTGGTCAGTCAGTTCTTAAGTTGTTTATGTTTGCTGACTTTTTTATGAGACCATTGAATCCAACAGCAGCCAAGGTCTCAGAAGGAAACAAAACCGAGCCAGATTTATTGATTGGACTGGTTTATAAAACATTAATGTCAGCAATGAGCACTCCTTGTCTGGATAAAAACATAATCTCACTGGTGTTTATAAAGAGAGAGGCTCTGCTGGTGTCTCAATCATCCTTTTCATGTGGAAATATTTAAGATTCAGTAAAACAACATCAATGAAGGCTGCAAGTGTTAACCGAGTTGTTTTATAAGAAGCAAACAGTAAAGAAAAGCAAAGAGCAACATTTACAAGTTTTATTTTCAACTTTATTACCCCAATGTTTCCCTTGCAGTCTGTGATTCCTGTCTGGAATAAGCAGCCCTCTCAAGGTCTGGGCCAAGTGGTTTGTTCTTAATGTGTTAGCTGAGGAAATGAGTGTTGGCAGATTCTTCCGTCATGGAGGGCATTGCAGCCAAAGTTGTCCTGTCCTGGATTGACATTTTCAGAGATCACTGTTTGAGAACTGAAGCCAAGGAAATGTTTGGCTGGTGCAGACTGGAAGCAGGGATCGATACCTGAGCTGTTCAAGAAAGCCAGGGACCACTGAGATTCTGCCCCTCAGGCTCTATTCGTAGTAATCCGATAACCAGCAGATGCTGAATGTAAAAACAGAAAGTGCTGGAGAAACCCAGCAGGTCTGACAGCATCTGTGGGGAAACAGAATTAACGTTACGAGACTGATATGACCCTTCACTAGTTATGAGAATGGTCCTGATTCTGTGATTTGAGAGAATGCTTTTTTTCAAACAATGAATGGCATGGGTCCAGAATACACTGGAGACAGCTTCAGTTGAGGAAGTGATGATTATTTCAATAGAAACAATATGAGGAATGGCACTAGGATACAATACTCTTTTGGAGGGCTGGTGTAGATCTGTATGGCCTTTTCTACATCCTAAAACTTCTGTGATTCTGTGATAAATCAAAGCTCTGCATACCTCTCACATCCAGTGCTGGTTAAGCAATTCATTAGAGAAAGAGACTCAACAAATAACCCCAAATTCAGCAGTGGGAGAATCCAGCACACTATTGCAAAAGTGATGCCTGAATCACTAGCAAGTATCTTCAAGCAGAAATGCCAAGTAGATGATCAATCTTCACTTCCTTCTGAAATCCCCAGCATCACAGACTCTAGTCTTCACATAATTTGATTCACTCCATATGATATCAAAATATGGCTGAAGGCACTAGGTATTGCTAAAGCTCGAGTTCCTGATCATACTCCAGCAGTAATATTTGAGCTTCAGAACTAGCTGGCCCTCCAGTCAAGCTCCTCTAATATAGCTATGACCCGTCAAATGGAAAATAGTCTAAATCTGTCCGTTTGCAAAAAGCAGGAAAAATCCAACCAAGCCAATGGTCACTCTCTCAGTTCACTCCCAAATTCAGTGAAGTGATAGAAGGTTTCATTGATAACGCTAATCATATGGCACTTACTCAGCAATATCCTGGTCACTGATGTTCCATTCCTCAGTTCCATCACACCCACACAGTTCCTAATCAAATTACAGCCTTGTTCCAGACATAACTCAAAAGGGGAAATAAGGGTGTCTGTCCTAGACATCAAGGCAGCATTTGACCAACCAAGGCATTAAGGAGTCCTCGCAAAACTGGAATCAATGGGCATCAGGGAGAAAACTTTCCACTGGATGGAGTCACACCTAGCACAAAAGGAAGATGGTTGTGGCTTTTGGAGTCCAAGTATCCCTACTCCAGGAGTTCCTCAAGGTCATGCCCTAGGCCGAACCATCTTCAGCTGCTTCAGCAATGGCCTCCCGTCAATTATGCGATCAGAGTGAAAGTCCTGAACTATTCACAGCTCTTCAGATACTGAAGCAGCCTGTGTTGTTATGATAATTGTAAACATTGGAGTATTGACAGTTAATTTTCATCATCTGATTTTTAGTAGCCTCCATGGAAAGAAGTGACTTATAAAAAAGAATAAAAACTGACTTAAAACAGTCACAGCAATCACCTGACCCAGTTGAACAAAACTTGTGAAACCATCAGTTGACAAGGATGAGTCTGAGCTGAAATTGACATTGGTATAAAAAGCACTGAAACGCACATTCCCTGGTTAATTCATACCTTTCCATCAGTTGCACATTAAGATGAATGTCACCTGCAGACCATTCCATTTTGAAAATACAAGACACCAGATACGGGAAACCACAAATAAACAGTATTTTAGGCAATAGCCTCTGAGCAGCAAAGTAGAGACAAGGAAAAGTAGTGAACTGATAACAATGAGAAATTGGAAGCCTCTCTCACCTTGTGCTGCTCAACCTTCAAATCAGTGCCTAGTGAAAAAACAACTTCAAACAACAAACATTCACTGAGAACTCAAGGATATCTACAACTGAGCCACTCTGAAGAAACAGGACAACAGCTAAACGAGTCAGGACTCAGGTCATTCTCACAAATCAAGGACTCCATGAATATTAAGTTCCAATTGCAGTTATCTTCCTGTCTATACTAAATACCTAACCCCTTCTTTTTCAATTTATTAACTCTGTTTGATATTGCAATTGTATTAATGTTAGAGGGTGATAGAAATGATAATCTCCTTTCTCTTTCGCATAACTGCAATTTGGCTCATTCAATTTGATCTAATCAATTACATATTAATTGAAGCATGACAGCTGTGTGCTTATAAAGAAATAAAAATATTTCTTGCGAGCGACTGAGATGGGGTTACAAAGAGAGAGCAAATTCCTTTTCTTCACGCAATGATAACAATGTCCAAATGCATCATGACCTGGACAACATCTCTGATCATTGTCACTTGACATTCAATGGCATTACCCCACAACCAACACTGTTGGCTTACCAATCACTAGAAACTTTTTGGTGATTCATTCATGAGAACAGGACATCACTGGCTAGGCCAACATTTAATGTGCATCCTTATTTTCTCAGGCGGCAGTTAAAGGTCAACCACATTCCTGTGGGTCTGGAGTCACATGTAGGCCAAACCAGATTAGGATGGCAGTTTCTTTCCCGAAAGGATGTTTGTGAACCTAGATGGGCTTTTCCAACAATTGACAATGGATTTATAGTCACTTCCAGATTTTTATTGAATTCCAATTACACCATCTACTGTAGCAGGGTTTGAGCTCAAGTCCCCAGATCCTTACCTGGGTTTCTGGATTAACAGTCTTGCAATGATACCACTAGGCCATTGCCACCCCTAGGAGGCCTCCCCTGAACTGAAACAACTATTTAAATACTGTTGCAACAAAAGCAGATCACAGCCTGGGAATTCTCAAGTCAGTAACTCACCTCCTGACTCCCCAAATCCTGTCACCCCCCCCCCCCCCCCCACCCCCACCTCCGACAAGACATAAGGCTGTATTGTGATGGAATGGTCTCCTGAATGTGTGTAACTCCAACAATAATCAAGAAGCTCAATATCATCCAGGATAAAGCAGTCAGTCTGTTCAGTGTCATATCTAACACACTTAATGTTCACTCCTTCCCCACCTCACACAAAGGCAGCAGAGTGTACCACCTACAAAATACACTGCAGCAACTCATAAACACTCCGTCAACAGAACCGGTGGTCACTACCACTGAGAAAGACAACTTCATCAGATACATGCGAACACCCTGCAGGTGAGTCCCCCTCCAAGTCACAAAGCAACGTAACTTGGAATTATTTTGCTGTTATTTCAATGTTGCTAACTAAATCCTGGAAGCCCTCCCAAACAGTACTATGGCTGCCTCTACACCACATGGACTGTAGCAGTTCAAGAAGGCAACAGCCATCACCTTCTCAAGGGCATGATGGGATTGGTAATAAACACTGACCTAGTCAGTGACCCCCAAATTCTGTGAATGAATAATGAAAATAACATCTGACCTGGAAGAAAACAAATTGCATGTTAAACAGCTGAAAAGGAGGCATGAAGACGTGATTTACAGCATGGTGAGAAAAAGGTGCAAGGTTGAATTTTGTGAGCGGACTTCCAATATTTCTTTTGCGTCAAGCTATTGCTACAGTATAATGAGACAAGCAGCAATTTGGTGCTCCTTCACCCTATGAAGGAATTTGTGGAATGTGAGAGTTATCAGTGTGTATTCCTCTCAATGCTGCCTTTAAATTTTGATGAGTTTTCTGGCCTTCAGATTGTAGATTTGTTGAGTTTCTTGGTACAGTTTGACCAGATTGGTAAAGAAAGATATGCAGATTATAATTACAGAATGTTGTATGTGGCAATTGAAGCAAAATACAAAGGCTGTGAAGCGATTGCTTTCACCTTGGACCTGAAGAATAATTTGATCAAGCGGAATGACATTATCTTTTTATTCACCTTGAGAAGCTTTTGGTTTGGTCCCAAAATTGTCAAGCAGGATAGATAGTGTTTCAACACCAGCAAAGGTCTCTATCCTATGTTATGAACTGCTATCAAGTTATCATCCTCCAGGATAGGATTTGAGATTGGTTGCATTTTATTGTCATTCCTGTCTGTGCTGATGCAAATGAACAGGGATCTACTAATCATCAAGGACATATTAATGGGTGGGATTATTCAGAGATTGTTTTGTGATAGATAGTAAGCAGTTGTTGCTGCCTTCAGAATCTGGAAGCTTATCTTACTGAGTGCATCAAAAAGAAAGAAAATAGATGTATCCAGATCTGATTTCTTGCCTTTCTGAACCAGAAATGGGGACAACTTAATTTTTCTGGGAATTACAAAATATTTAGAATTTGTGTTGTGCTTGGTGCTGTGATGTAATTAATATTATTTACATAAATACGCCTAACAAAAGTTCATACTCACAAAGTGAGAAACATAAAGAGAATACAAATTATAGTTGAATTCAATTTACTTACAATTGAGAATGATCTCATTCTCCTCCCCTTCTGGGGACACTTTCAATCAGAGAATCATAGGCTCCCTACAGTGTGGAAGCAGGCCATTCGGTCCATCAAGTTGACACTGATCCTCCAAAGAGCATCCCACCTTGACCCATCCCCCGATCCTATCCGTGGAGATGCTGGAGAGAATTCCCCTCAATTCCACTGAATCCAATTTATGCCACTCAACCAAATGCTAACTTGATGTTGAAGACAGTTGTTGTCTTGTCTTCTCTTGGATTGTCTACTCTGCATTTCTGGCTGAAGATGGTTGCAAATTTGTTAACCCAGTCTCTCACACAGTTTTAAAAAAAAACCGAAGGAACTGCAGATGCTGTAATTCGGAAACAAAACCAGAAGTTGCTGGAAAAGTTCAGCAGGTTTGGCAACATCTGTGAAAAAAAATCAAAGTTAACATTTCAGGTCTAGTGACCCTTGCTTAAAAGGGTCACTTCCTCGTGAATTGCAGTTTGGCTGGAGCTGTCAGCAATATCTCACACATAATGTTTTTTTGTCTTCAGCTCATACACATGGACACCACAAGCCTCACATTCACATTTCTGATTATACATGCCGTGTCAGCTGATCACCACATCGTCCAAACATCTGCAGCAGGCTTGGTGATACACTCTCTTGTGCAGAAAGTCTTTATATACCAACCTACGTACATGCAAATTAGGGTCACTTGACCCATTAAGCTTGCTGTGTCATTCAATGAGATCGAAGCTGATCAAATTATTCTGTTTTCCGTGATGACCATTCAGCCCTTGCTTATCAAGTATCTATCGGTTTCTGTTTTAAAAATTTTTAAAGGGATCTGCTTTCATCACCTTTTGAGGAACAGGATTCCAAAGGCCCATGATCCTTTGAGAGGAAAGTTTCTCCTCCTCTCTTTCTAAAATGGATGGCTCTTTATTTTTAAGCAATGATCCCTAGTTCAACATTCTATCACAGGAGAAAATATCCTTTTTCCATTCACCCTGGGAACACCTCTTAGGATCATGTATGTTTCAATCAGGTCATCTGGTCCAACCTTTCTTCAGAAGGCAACCTGTCTGTTCCAAGTATTAGTCTAGTAAATCTTCTCTGACCTGCTTCCATTGCACCTCCATCCTTCCTTAAATAATGTGATCAATGCTGTGCACAATACTTCAGACACACTCTCACCTAAACTCTGTATAACTGAAGCATAATCTCACATTTAGATTCAATTCCCCTTGCAAAAAGTGACAAAATTCTATTAACTTTGCTATTTAGTTGCTGCATCTGCAGACTAACCTTTAGTTATTCATGGACTAGAACATTCAGATATGTCAGCATCTCAGAGCTCTGCGAACTCTCATCATTGAAATGACATCATTCCTTTTCATTCTTCTGCAGACTCACGTTATCACACATGATACTCCATTGCCAGACCTTCACCCACTCGGACATGTCTGTACCCACGGTAGCTGCCGCAGATGTTAGATTGGCCTTCTTGTGAATGAACCCATGGAAAGCAACTGGCCCGGAAGGAATCACCGGCCGTGCACTCACATCCCGTGTGGACCAGCTCGCGAAAGTATTTGCTGACATCTTTAACTTCTCTTTACTATGATCTGAAGTCCCCACCTGCTTCAAGAAGATTACCATCATCCCAGAGCCAAAGAAAAATCATGCAGCATACCTCAACAACTATCACCCAGCCATGGCTCACATCAACTCAGGCCTACCAGATTGACTTGATCCTTTACAATTTGCCTACCACTGCAACAGGTCCATGGCAGGCACCATCTCCCTGGCTCTACGCTTATCTCTGGAACATCTGGACAACAAGGATACCTAACAGGCTCCTATGTATTGACTACAGCTCTGCCTTCAACACCATGATTCCAAACAAACTCATCTCCAAACTCTGAGACTTAGGTCTCATCTCCCCCTTCAGTAACTCAAGTAACTCCTTGACTTCCTGACCCAAAGACCGCAATCGGTAAGAATAGCTGACAACACCTCCTCAACACCAGTGCTCCACAAGGCTGTGTACTCAGCCCCCTACTATACTCCTTATGCACTCAGGATTGCATAGCCAAATTCTGCCCCAACTCCATTTATGAGTTTGCTGACAATACCGGCATTGTAGATCGGATCTCATACAATGATGAGACAGAATACAGGGAAGAGATTGACTGCTTAGCCGCATGGTGTGAAGACAACAATCTCTCCATCAATATCAGCATAATGAAGGAGCTGGTCATTGACTTCAGGCAGCGGATTGGAGGGCATACCCCTGTCTATATCACTGGTGCAGAGGTGGAACTGACTGAGAGCATCAAGTTCCTGGGAGTGATGATCGCCAACAATCTGTCCTCGTCTATCCACATCGACATGACAGTCACAAAAGTGCAACAATGCCTCTGCTTCCTCAGGAGGCTAAGGAAATTCAGCACAGCCACAAAGACTCATACCAATTTTTGTACCACAGAAAGCATCATATTCAGATGCATCACAACTTGGAAGGGCAACTGCTCTTCCCTAGATTGCAAAAAACGATAGAGAGTCATGAACCCGCCAGTCCATCACGTAAAGCAACCTTCCATCCATTGACTCCATCTACACTTCCTGCTGCCTCAGGAAAGCAACTAACATAATCAGAGACCCCTCTCATCCCAGTTATACTCTCTTCCACTTTCTCCTGTCAGGCAGAATATTCAAAAGTTTGAAAACACATTTGAACAGATTCAAGAACAGCTTCTTCCCTGATGCTATCAGACTTCTGAACAGTCCTCTCAAATATTAATTGTGATCCCTCTCTCTGCATCTTCACTGCTGCTGTAACACTGTATTCTGCAATCTGTTCAGCTACCCTGATGTACTTTTTATGGTACAATCTGCCTGTATTGCATGTAAAACAACACTTTTCATTGTATCCAAAACAGAAGCTGTTGGAATAGCTCAGTAGGTCTGGCAGCATCTGTGAAAAGAGGGCACAGTTAACATTTCAGGTCCGATGACCCTTCATAGATGCTGTCAGACCTGCTCAGCTTTTCCAGCAACTTCTGTTTATATTTCTAATTTACAGCATCCACAGTTCTTTCCATTTTTACTTTTCACTGTATCTCGGTACGTGTGACAATAAATCAAATTCAAACTCACTCATTTTCCCCACCTATATCTCTTTGTGGCTTCCTTATGTGCTCTTCATTACTTGCCATTTGACCTATCGTATCTATGTTGGCACATAATCAGAGACAGAGAAAAGCAAGTTGGCAGAGAACAGGCACAGCAACATGTTCTTATTCTTGCCGAAGTCATGGTGCTCATCATCACTTGACTGGCCATTTCTGATGGCATGGTGAACAGTGGAGCTGAAACCAACATGATGGCATGCTTGTACCTTATCCTCCAGATCCCACTTCTCTCTTAAATCTCTGAATTGTCAGCTGGAAGTGATACTGGCGTTCACTTTATACTTTACCCTTCACCCCACCCTTAATCTTTGGTCTTAGCCCTTTCAGGTATCTAAGAAATGCAAGCTGGCCAGGAAGTGGTGGAAGAGCAACAGGCAGAAGAGGAGAAAGACAGTGAAGAAGAAGAAACATCATCACTTCTTTTCCCGATTACTCCCAACAGTTCAGATGTGGACACTGCACCCATTTTAGTGGAAAGCTCAGAAGCACACGGTGAGACATTGGGCACCAGAGGCCTGCAGAGGAAGCACTAGTGACAGCTCACTGGAGGGCAAGGCTGGTTCTGTTACAGATGACTCAGATGAAAGGTTTGATAGGGTGGCCTGCAGAAGGAGACCACTTAATATGCTTAAAACCTCAATAGAAAACTGTGTATGCAATGTCAAGAAGCATGGAGGGGTTTGGGACTAACCATCCACACAGCTTCTCATTGAGTTGGAGCCTAACCTTCATAATATGGAAGGGGTGGCCATTTCAGTAAGAACATGCAATTCAGCCACAAACTGGATGCAGAAGGGTGGCTGTTTGATGGACAATATGGCAGGATTCAGTTTGTAAATTTTGTTTTTTGATGATCACTGACAGAGAGAGAAAATAAGTTGCAAAACTGTGGGTGACAAGGGAGTTGGGCTTAAATTTATTGACATCAGGGCAGGAAGGCCAGCTATTGGTTGGCTCCTCCCTCTGTCTCCTCCTCCTGCATCACAGATGGCGGCCATACAGCTGGTGACAAGGGTTGTCCCATCATCGTACTGAGATTATACAGTATACTGGAGTTAAGCACTAAGCCTGGTAACTCTGCTCAGCACTGTTCCAGAGCAGATTAGCAAGGGAACCATCATTCTCCCACCCCAAAAGTCTGGTCCATCATGGTTTTGTGTGGTTGGATCATACAAATTGCTCATTGGAGTCATGACTGATACCAGTAAAGGTAGCCTCAGCTGTCCAGCAGGTACACTTTGGTTTGATGTGTTGGCTCACATGCAGGTGACACAGTGGGTTCCTGCAGAATGGAGGCATCATAAGCGCTGCCTGAACCAGGCATCAATCTATGAAATGGACTGCACATGGTGACACATCACTGGAACCTTTAAGGAGCACCTCTGTTTCTGGTAAAAGGCAGTGTTGACATGTGGGTCCTGCAAAGAAACATGCTCATAGTCAATGGCAACCAGTACCAAGGGGCAGTGTTAAATCCACAAAGCCAAGTGCTCATTCTGCCATTTCTCTCTGATAATAGAGAATGAAAGGTACTCAGCTCGGCACGGTGGCACAGTGGTTAGCACTGCTGCCTCACAGTGCCTGAGACCCGGGTTCAATTCCCGACTCAGGCGACAGACTGTGTGGAGTTTGCACGTTCTCCCCGTGTCTGTGTGGGTTTCCTCCGGGTGCTCCGGTTTCCGCCCACAGTCACAAAGATGTGCGGGTCAGGTGAATTGCCCATTCTAAATTGCCCGTAGTTTTAGGTAAGGGGTAAATGTAGGGGTATGGGTGGGTTGCGCTTCGGCGGGTCGGTGTGGACTTGTCGGGCCGAAGGGCCTGTTTCCACACTAAGTAATCACAGTGAAAAGCAAACTGCAAGATGTTGCAAATACCACCTGATTCAGCCTGGGTTAAATTCTTAGCCAATAAAATTCATCACCTGGGGCCCCTTCACACCACTGAGAATTCTGCTTTGCCTGGCTTTGGGGTTTTTCTTGTGACTGCGGATTTCAACTAGAGCATCCTTAGTGAAGTGGAGATATCGGTTCTTTGTTACTCACTGAATTTCAAGTAGGATAATTGCCTTAGAACAACCTGGGTAAATATAGTTTCTTGTTGAGAATGTTTCCTCCTCCAGCAGCTTGTCCTGCACTGCAACATCTCTGTCTCCTCTCATTGCAATGTTATAGTCTAAGGAAATTGCATACTTCTGTATTCAAATCTGGGAGCAAGTGATTCATGCAGAGTCATTGAAGTAACAATAATATCCTTCAGCTTGTGCCACATCACTTTGTGTACAATTTAGCAACATGAAGCTGTAAAGATCAAGAACAACTGACCTGATAATGGATGAGGATCCTTTTGAATAGGACTTGGTGGGATTTCTTTCTGCTGCTGAATGAGTGATAAGTGGTCTATGCTTAAGAGATGGCATCTGATGAGGCATTAAGCTCCAAAATAGCAGTGGTGACACCAAATCAGAGCTATTCATTGATCGATGTCATGACCTATCCACTCTGCATGCTTGCATCTAGCAAGACTTGTGGACCAGAAATGTGGATTAACACGATGGATGCTGTTTTGAATTGAATATAACAATTACATGGCTGAAAAATCAGGTGCTGAGGAGCAAATATTGTGGCTGGGCAATTATATCTTCACTTTGAGATGTGAAACATAAAGGGATGGTTAGAAAACCATTCTGTAAACCTTAAATAATCACTTAGAGACACATTCAACACTGCAGTTTCCACAATGTACTGTCTTGAAATTAAGCTGTGCAACAGAACACCATGAATATTCAATATATTTAATAGAAAGAGAATTCCTCTGTTTGACTGTACATATATCTGTCACATAAAAGTGTTCTAAGAGACTGTATTTATATCAGATTAAGACTATTTCAGCCTTGAGGAATTAATTGTCTCTCTATCGTGACAATGCTTTATTCTGAGCTAAGTAGGAATGGAAGTCAGGGGAAGCCAAGAGGTATCCTTTCCGTATTGTTTTTGGCTCCCGTCTGCCCCTAACAGCCACAGTCCAGGGACAATTCTGCAGGAGATGAAGCAGTTTGGCTGAAAACCATGGGGTATAGTATGTTCTTGGGCAGTGAAGGAATATAGCTGAAAATGTGTTGCTGGAAAAGCGCAGCAGGTCAAGCAGCATCCAAGGAGCAGGAGAATCGACGTTTCGGGCATGAGCCCTTCCTGAATATGGATCATATTGCATGTTCTACACCCCAGCTGATACTCCTGCTAAGGCCTATTCAATGGAACACGGGGTAGGGGTATTACAGGTAACTGATGTAACCAAGACAAGTTTTTACCCTCATGAATTTTACCTTGTAAATAGGGGGCAAGACGAGTTGGCAAAAGTATTTTAGCTCCAGTCCAGGTATTTCTCTATTCCTCTGAGATGTGACTTCTCTGGTTCTCCTTTGACCTTTCTTTTCAATGTTCTTTATTAATCTTATAAACCTTTTCAAAGCCCTTGTTTCAATCATTGACAAAGTCATAGTCATAGAGTCATAGAGATGTACAGCATGGAAACAGACCCTTCGGTCCAACCCGTCCATGCCAACCAGATATCCCAACTCAATCTAGTCCCACCTGCCAGCACCCGGCCCATATCCCTCCAAACCCTTCCTATTCATATACCCATCCAAACGCCTCTTGAATGTTGCAATTGTACTAGCCTCCACCACTTCCTCTGGCAGCTCATTCCATACACGTACTACCCTCTGTGTGAAAAAGTTGCCCTTAGGTCTCTTTTATATCTTCCCCTCTCATCCTAAACCTATGCCCTCTAGTTCTGGACTCCCCGTCCTCAGGGAAAAGAGTTTGCCTATTTACCCTCTCCATGCCCCTCAATTTTGTAAACCTCTATAAGGTCACCCCTTCACCTCCGAAGCTCCAGGGAAAACAGCCCCAGCCTGTTCAGCCTCTCCCTCGAGCTCAAATGCTCCAACCCTGGCAACATCCTTATAAATCTTTTCTGAACCCTTTCAAGTTTCACAACAGCTTTCTGATAGGAAGGAGACTAGTGGTGGAAGGTGTCATCAACAGTTGTATCAAACAGCACTCGTTCAGCAATCACCTGCGCACTGACACACAATGTGGGTCACTAGGCTCCTGGTCTTATTACAGCCATTGGACAAAAGAACTGAATTCCAGAGGTGTATTGAGAGCAATTGTCCTTGACATCAAGCCACATTTGACAAAATGTGGTATCAAGGAATCCTGGCAAAACTGAAGTCAATGGGAATCAGAGGGAAAGCTCACCACTGGTTGGAGTCACACCTGGCACAGAGGAAGATGGTTGTGGTTGTTGGAGGTCATGCATCTCAGCTCAAGGACATCTCTGCAGGAGCTCGTCAGGATAGTGTCCTAGGCCTAAACATTTTCAGTTGTTTCGTCAATGATCTCCCCCTTATTCATAACGGTCAGAAGTGGGGATAGTTATTGCTACTGCAAAATGTTCAGCACCATTCACAACTTCTCAGATATTGAAGTCATCCATGTTCAAATGCAGCATGTCCTCATTAATATCCAGGTTTGTGCCAACAAGTGTCAAGTAACATTAATGCCATGCACATCTGGCAATCACCATTTCAAAGTAAGACAATCCAACCATTGCCACAGGGATAGGCAATAAATGATGGCACAACCAGTGAAATTCATATCCTGTAATACTAACCAAAGATATTGTCATATTGCCATTGGATCCACTGTTGTATCTCCCAGAATGGGAACTCGATTTCACAAGAAATCTATTCCCTATTTTAGTCATACTAAGTGTAATGGAAAAACACCAAACTTCTATTTTCTGTTATCACGACTGAAATATTGTCTTATGGCAATACTTTCCTTTTGTTTTTAATTATTTGAAAATATTATACAGAGACTAGCTGATTCACAGGTAGATGGAGCAGATTAAACTGACAAACTCTGAAAAAGTCTGACCTCCTGGGATTGGAGCCCTGGTTTGGATTTAGACAATTTTGAATAAAAAAGTGAAAACATCCAAAGAGCAGGTAATCCAGTACCTGGAAGAGAAAGTAACTTGATTTTTTTTAGGGTGGGGCATTGCATTAGAGTTGACAGAAAGATGTAACCTGTTCCAGATGTTCCTCACCTGCTGTGCCATTTCAAGTCTTTCTGTTTTGTTTCTCATTTTTAGTCATTTTTACTTTATATATGTGCCATAAATAGATTTTATATGTTCAGTGTCTTCCAGAAATATAACTTCCAGTGCACATGAACAAAGTCAATGTGTGCAATAGAAAACCAGCAATTGAAAACACACAGAGAAACTTTAGGTTAACACTTCCTAAACATGCAAACATGGCACTGATTCTAGTGCATTTTTGACTAAGCATAGAGTTGCATCGAGTTTTTTTTTGCCACAAAGACCATGAATATTCTCACCATATCTTAACAAATCTGCCTCATTAACTGTCAACCCAAATCCTGTGTCATCTGATTCTAGCCCCATCTTACCATGTAACGTTCCCCAAAACAATTTGCCACCCAGCAGGCACAGTTCAAAAGAGCCCTTCTCAAAGATGGGTCTACTCAGTAGAACCACATCTTCAGCAGCCCTATTCGCTGGTCCACCACAGTCCCAAGGCACTCCCTATCAATCAGGGAGTTGAGAGATGGTGTCATGAGCCACGGCCAGAATGGATAACCATTGTCCCCTCTGTCATCAGCCTTGTAAGATACCCAGACTTTCAAAAGCACCAGGTATGCGATAGTATTCCAGGGTGAAGGAGTTGTAGCAGCTGTTAGGGTAGGAGGCACACATCACCAGGACATGTGATCACCTCAATGCTAATCAAATGGAATTCCCTCCCTATGGGCATTGGTGGGTCCACCCACAGCAGGTGGACTGCAACAGTCCAAGAAGGTGGCTCACCTTCCCAAGGGCAACTAGAGATGGGCAATAAATGCTGGCCAGCCAGTGACACCCACGTCCCACAAATGAATTTAAAATAAATGATCTAGCCCTCTCAGTGCCATGTGCAATCACTGTCCACGTGCACTTGTGAGAGATCAACTATGTTCCCGAATCAGACTGCCCAGACTGCAGCACTGACATTGTCATGGGGGAAATCAAAATGAACCAGTGAGGCCTTACACAGATGGCATCAGTCATGTCTTCCTGTGTTTGTAGGGTAGCACCTCACATCGAAGTTCAAAGTAGCTGTCACCTTCACAGCCACTGGGAGAGGATGACCTCCCACTCTTGTTGTCCTCAGATCCTGCTCCAACACCCAAAGTTCAATCACAAGCACAAATTGTCTTTGGCCAGCATATGACCCATTAGCACCTTCACTCTGCATGAATAGTGAGTGGATGATGGAATGATAGTAGATCAAATGTAGCTTAAGTTTGCAAACAGCCATTTCATGTAATTGTTCTTTCAATGTCTTCGAGTCCAGCAAATGTAGATCCTGTGTTTTCGCCCGTCAAAGTAGACACTGGTCCTCCTTACCCTATGTGCTGTCCTCACCATAATCAAGAGAATGTACCTCATGGTGGACACTGTAAGCATCGGGGTTCACTTGGTTACCAAGCACTTCTCAGAGATTTCATCTCCTACTTTACTTCATCTGTCCCAAATGGCTATTTTCACCAGGCCCCACCTCCCCCATGCGGAGACCAATCACATTGAACTTTGCTTCCATCTTTGTCCACCTTGCCCATGGAATTACACCAAAATAATGACCACCCTGTTTCCTGATGGTGTTGGTCTCTGTCATTAACACCACTACTGACAACTATCACAAATGCTGTTTCACATATCCACCTACCCCCAATACACCTGGAGTTTCCACCAATCAATGTCTTTTCTACACCTCTGCAAGAGCCTATGCATCCCTCCAGCAGCCTCGAATCCCCCACTCCTTTTGGCAGTGATTCATTAGCTGTCCACACAGGCTACCCTTCTGCCTCCCAAAATAATTGGCAGGTGGACCCCAAAACTGACTGGACTTCTACTGGTGTCTTTGCATTCCCCAACTGATGATACATGATTCCCCTGACTGCTGTCACTGGCTGTATGGGACTGACTGCTGCCCATTCCTTCGGACAGCAGTTGGACAGATTCCCTGACTGTGAGCATTCCAAGCGAATGACTAAGTGTGGTGAAGCCCTTGCACTTTTTGCAGACTGTGCTTCCTACGACTGATGGTACCAGGGGTCCCTGACAGACGGTGACCTCGCCCCCTTCTTCTGACATGGAAATTTGGTCAAAGAAATTAGCAGTGTGCTTGTCACACAAGCTCCTGGCACAAATTGTATATGTTAGAATAGAAGTATGTCGTACATTAAGTCTTGTCATATTAGATAATTTTGATTGAAGAATCAACAGCTAATACCAACCTTACACCTCCGCAAATCAATACATTTGTGAATTGAACTCACTAATCTGTCCATTATTCAGCAAATGTGGCCTTTAACAAAACTCTCTTTCAATACAAGTGGTTAATATAATTCTGACTACAGTCCAGTTTCACATAAATTTCCTGCTTAATGCTGAACCCTTCTTTATTCTTGCCCTTAAAGTGAAATCTAAATTACTAGCTCTAACTCAGAGCTGGGTGACTTGAAATAGTGGCTAAGAATTACTATACTCCTGTGGACAGAGTGACCTCTGAAATTCAGCAGAGGCCTCTGTGGTTCTGTAGCTATAGCACCCAGTGCAAAACATGTTTAATGTACCCATTTGTTTTGTTTTTCCACTTTTGGGTGAGATTTACATCTGGTCACAGTACTTGTAGGTCACATATAATGAAGGTCAGCGGCAACTTCAGAAAAGCCTGGCATTATTTCAATAAACCAGCCATAATTCATGATTCAAAAGGGCACCTGCTTTTGATTTTTCTTCTTCATCACAGCACAGCACAGACTACCTTTGCTTTCACCACAAAGATCTTAGCAAAAACATAAATGTAGCAAAGCTACACCTTGAAATATAACTGCTCTCATGTTACAAGTCTTAACTGAAGCTTAAGACAACGCAGGACAGCCTCACTTTATAAAGTATTCCACCGAAGTTAGAGCATTGCATCCCAAAATTACACAGGCACATACAAACTATTTTTGAATGAAAAATTACAATATCTATCATACTCCATTTGTAAGTATTTTATATTTTTATGTGCATACACAAACAGAACCAAAACTTTAATACTTTCCATATACACTAATTATACTTAGTTTATTAACCAGAATACTAGATTGCACTTTGGGAATTCGCCACTGATTTCTGTGTATCTCTCATAACCTGCATGCATTTCCTAATAAGTTTGGCAATTTTAAAATTAATTGGGAAATGGTTCATCTTGATTTTATTGTCCATGGGAGGAAGTGAGAAAGGAAGGTTTTAGAGGTTTGAAAATAACTGCATCTACTGAAATAACTCCACAGAGGCCTGTATCGCATCACCAAGTCACCCTTTATTTACACATACATAACACTTGACACTGGTCCGGCTTCCTCAGAGCCAGATCTCAGAGTGACCAGAACCTCCAACACACCAGTTTATAGCTGTCAGCCAGGGCTCCCTGATTGGACCAGTTACCTGGCTGCCTTTTTAATCAAAAGACAGTGTGGTAGATTTATTTTACTTTTTGCCACATTCGCATTAAGATTTGGAGAGGATTCTCTATTCCTTGCAAACTTGCCAGAATTTATTCCACTGATTTGTCTGAGATTAAGCATTTACCCCTATGTAGTGAGAAATTTGAGTAAAAATATATGTGGAAATGACTTATGTGTGGGAGAACTGAGTTTTGCAAGCTGAATATGATTAAGTGAATTTAGAGTGTGTGATTATTATAAATGATTATATAAATGCCCAGTAATGTTAATAAACTTTGTTACATTTTTTAGGCAATCATAGCTACTTCAATGACTGTACAACAAGTTGAGTCACGTACATAAACCTTTGCAAAATAGTTTATGTCAGGAAATTATGGCTTGTACCTTTCTGACACACAAGATTGATATGAATGAAGGGGGCAAATTTGCCCACCCTAACCCATTTAAAATAAATGTTTCCTTCCCTTAATAACAACCAACTAAAAACACACTTTTTAAGGTAAATGAGCAAGAAATTTTGGTTGTTATTACTTCCCGCAGAATTAAATTCTATGTATTGATCACAATCAACACCCAACTCAGTTTGCTACTTAGTGGTTTTAAAGTGGTATCCCTTGTCCTGTGACCACTTGACATGAGGTAGAGTTTTTAATTGATTATTTCTGCATTGGTGAAGCTGACGTGTGTATCAAGTATTTATTATAACAGAACAAAAACAACTATCTTTACCTTTGTTACCTTTGTAGTGCACAGGGAACAAAGTCAACCTAAAAACATTACTGAATGGATTCACAAGATTTTGTTGTATGCAAATGTTGACCAAATAGGTTTATGCTCCTCGTTATATTATTTTTGATTCCCAGACATAACATGATCTTAAGTAGTCAACAACATATTGATCAGTTCTGAAGCCAAAAAGTGGAATTAATTCTGTTCTTGAACCATTGTGCCTCTCCTGACTGCAAGCAATTCTTCATCTACCATGAAGTCATGTGGCTCTGATTATTGGTTCATGCAATCATTATTGAATATTGTGCCCAGGAAACAAGACAAATGCAAGCATATAACAGGGATTGGAAACTAAAGTTAAACATTAAGAAGTCAAATTGGTTTGGTGAGTAATTGTCACTCCTCATACCAAGTGAGATTTGAGTGCAATGTTCCACACTATGCTTTCAAAATTACAATTTAGACTCTTAAATCCCCTTCCTGCCCCATTTCCCTGGCCTGAGATGGTTAATCAAAAAGACAACATACTAGAAGCGACATCAGAGGCTTGAAGACCTTGCTGACAATATAAATAGACTGTAAGCCTTGAGGCTGCACATCTTATTGTGTTCTACAATCTTTTGAAAAGCAGATCTTTGCTGCAGTCCTATTGACAACATTAGCACACTTTTAGATAATTTCTACCAATACAAGAAATATACAGGATTAAGGGGGCCAATAGGAAATTGAGAGATGGCAATAAATGTTTGAAGCCAACAGAACTGAACAAAGGTAAAGCAGGACACTGTTAGTGAAATGCCTGGTTGTGGACCAAGTCATTGGCATTGAGTTTGGACATAATGGAAAACAAGAGGAGCCTCTTTAAAGGTTGCCTGTCAACCCACAGAACTCGGAAGAAGAGTCACACCAGACTCAAGGTGTGAACTCTGTTTCTCTCTCCACAGAGTTTCTCCAGCATTCTCTGTGATTGCTTCAGATTAGCCAGAGGCTATTTCCCAGGGCAGAAATGGCTAACACGAGGGGTCATAGTTTTAAGCTGGTTGGAGGAAGTATAGAGGGGATGTCAGAGGCGGATTCTTTACACAGAGAGTTGTGAGAGCATGGAATGTGTTGCCAGCAGCAGTTGAGGAAGCAAGGTCACTGGGGACATTTAAGAGACTGCTGGACATGCATATGGTGACAGAAATTTGAGGATCAATGGTTGGCACAACATCGTGGGCTGAAAGGCCTGTCCTGTGCTGTACTGTTCTATGTTCTATTTCCAGCATCCATAGTTAACACACAGAATTGTGAATGCTTCTGATATTTCAAGAGGGATGAAATTATTTTTCTTGTGCTAAGTACATACCAATGAGTGGTAACCCAACATGGCTACAGTTGTTTTTTTTTCCCATACTCGACATCATCGTCTTGGGGCTGACCCAATTTAATGGACAGATCATTGGTTAATCTCAACACCATGCACAAAGTAACAGCAAATGAGTCGCTTTCCCAGACTGCAAGATGCCATTGACTGCACCAACTGTGTTATTCAATCCCATAGAATAGCTCATTTTATAAGTGGATTGCTGAATAATTAATTGGTCCAAAGCACCAGTGAAAAACTGTGTGTGAACATACCGTTTCTTACATCTAAAATGAATTATCAATACCTCAAAAATCTTTAGGGTGATAACAAGTTGAACAGCTGATTTCTCTGAGATACAATTTACCCATTCCAAACATGATTCAGACATGACTGTGCATACATCTTATACTCCACAAGCCAGAGGAGCTGAGCCAAATAGCACTCGGTGAGTACAAGTTTGCACCACAATTATCAAGCTCTATTTGCTGGAATAAAAACAGAAAGAACAAGAAATGCTCAACTAGTCTATCAACATTTGTAAATGGAATATACACATTAAGGCATTGCAGGCATGTGCCTTCATCTGTGTTCAAGGGTGACACTGGTGTCCTGCAATTTTGATGCCGTGTTTACATCTGCTGTGTTTTCTGATCTATTAAACATTTTTAGAATGATCTATTTTACATTTTCAACTTTTTAAAAATTTCACCTTGTAATCTTCTCACACTCAATTTAATGTGAAGACAGGAGTGTAAATAATCTACAACTTTATCTCATAGGTGACTGATGGAATCATATTTATGTTTGGGGAAGACAAACTGCATCTCGTTATGACAAAACAGGGGGGTGGACGCAGAAAATGATGGGTTCACCAGTGTTTACAAATACAGCAGGATATGTTAATGTTCAAATAAAAGCAGAAAATGTTGAGCAACGCAGTTAGTCCAAGAGCATCTGCTCTTGGTGGTGGTGGTGGTGGTGGTGATGGTGGTGGTGATGGTGGTGGTGGTGGTGGCGGGGGGGGGGGGGGGGGGGGGGGGGGGGATGGTAGGGAAACGGAGTTTAAATTACAACTTCAATATGACCATTCTTTGGAATGGCCACACTTGGTTTGACATTGATTTTCTTTTCTTCAAATTTCTAACTTTTCTCTGGATATCATGTCAATATCTTCTGCTACTTCACTCGTTGGTAGCCTACTATCTAGATTAGAGTGGTGCTGGAAAAGCACAGCAGGTCAGGCAGCATCCAAGGAGCAGGAAAATCGATGTTTCGGGCAAAAGCCCTTCATCAGGAATTTTTGCCAGCAGGACTATTTATTCAGCTGTCATTGGAGCCCGGTTAAGACTATCCATCTCAGCAAGGAAATTTGGGATTAGATTTGAATTACAGTTGGAATTGGACTGGACATTGGGAGCTGCAGTTACACTGCCAATTCTCAATAGGGTTATGTCAAATCTAGGTACTTGCATTCACCTGAAATTTAACATACACTTTTTAAAAATACAGCACACACTAGTCTGGTTAATTTTGTTACGCCAAGATTCCAGGTGAGGTTCTGCAATCTGTTACCATTACTGATGGACAAAGTCAGAAGTCACAGGACACAAGATTATAGTCCAACAGGTTTATTGGGAATCACAAGCTTTTGGAGTGCTGCTCTTTTGTCAGGTGAAGTGACTTTTTGTCACGTGAAGGGATAGCCCAAACCGTTTAGTGCCCAGTTAAACAGGAATGATCTGGTTCCTATCATTATTCACCCAGTCCCACATCCAACTCATGACCACCTGAATATACTTCTGTTTTAAAAGGAGACAATTTTTTCATGCTTCCATGAGTTAACAAATAATGCATTTATTCGTTGTTAAACACAAGAAGAATTAGCAACACACCACAAATACAAACAGATTAGAAATAAGAGTTGTGTCCAAAAAGATAAAAGGTTTTTTAAAAATAGTTTTAAAAATATGGATCAGTCTCTGAATTGTTTGTGAAGAGCAGATAGTTGAACATCACAGCCCTTCCAGTGAAAGTTACTAGTCAGGTTTAAGTTGCTAAATTTACATTCCATAGTTTTTCAAATTGCAGTTTCTGTAGTTCTAATTCCTTTTGACTGTGACTGAATGCCAGTATTCAGGGTGAGAGAGTGTCTTTTTTGTTGTCCTGCTCCCTTTGTCTGGCTCTAGATAAGTGACTTCGAGCACTCAGAATGGGAGAGTTTCTTTACCTCCAGCATATATGTGGCTGTGGGATAGTCCTTCAACTACCATTGTCACATCACACAAACACTCAAATGCTCAGCTCACTAGCAAACTCCAGCACAGTTGAAACGGGCTTTTTAACTCGTGTCTTTGTGTACTCTTCAAAGAGAAACACACAAAATGTGCGTGCAGTTTGGAACATAAACCATAGGGGTTTGCTTTCTAATCAGCCCCTCATTACTTGTATAGTTAAAAGAGATGGCAGTGCAGTTTGCTTAGACTTGCCTCTTCACCCCTTTGAAGGGCTGTTGATTTAAGTTCCCTTCACATTTGTAAGTGTGATATTCTTTTTTAAGACAGCCACTTAAGTTACATCTATAACCATCTATGGCTGTATCAGTCCTTTTGAAAAAAATACGCATTTTTGAATGACAAGTTAAAAATGTCCATACTACTTTAGAGTTTATAATGTAGTCTTGACAATATATCTAAATATGGAGTCTCGTTCAATATGATTAACCCATCCTGAGTTAGAATCTAATATTAATACAGGGCGATGTACAAGACACATTATTTTCTCAAGTATTCATTTCCCGGCTCGACAAAGGCTGGATAGGCTGGGATTGTTTTCACTGGAGCATAGGAGGTTTAGGGGTGACCTTATCAACGTGTTATAAAATTATGAGGTGTATCGATTAGGTGAACGGTAGGTGTTTTTCCCCTAGGGTAGGGAAATTTCAAGACTAGGGGCATATTTTTAAGGTGAGAGGATAAAAATAAAAAAAAAGACATGGGGGCAATTTGTTTACACAGAGAGTAGTTTGTGTGTGGAATGAGCATCCAGAGGAAATGGTGGATGCAGATACAGTTACAATGTTTAGAAGAGGTAAATACATGCATAAGAAATGTTTTGAGGGATATTGGCCAAGTGCAGGTAGGTGGGACTCATTAGTTGGGATTGTTGTCAGCATGGACTGGTTGGACTAAAAGTTCTGTCTCTGTGCCCAATGACTCCATTCCTATAACTTCAAAAGGTTGCAGTCCATGTGGTGGAAGCATTATTGTTTGTAACAGTTTTAGAGAAAACCATACAATATTAGTCAGTCTGAAGGACAGATGAGAATGGACTGTATGGGATTGAAGGGAGATGTTGAAAATGGAAAGTTTCTTTTCCCCAACATCCTGAGTGAACCAATGATTTTCTGCGACAATCTGATAGCTTCATGAGTCACTGTCACTGTACCAGCTTTTAAATTCAAGATTTTGGTTAGCTGGATTTAAATTCTCACACCGACATGACAGGATTTATGTTCATGTTCACATTTTCTTGATACCTAAGCCTCCGGATTACTATTCCAGTAACATGAATGTGAGGCCAAACGACCACTGATTCCATTCTTGCAAAACCTTCAAAGTCCTCAACAAGCAGCTTTATACCATTCCACTGGCTTTCAGTTCCTCGATAGCTGGCACATAACATAAAGTGTGGAAAAGACAACCTTTTAAGCACGTGCTTGACAATATTTGTTCTGTTCTCTTGTAATTGTGCATCACTCTTTTATAGCCAGAGGGAAAGAGATGCCTTGGTATTTAATTTGCTTCAAAAACCTTCATTCAGCATTCTCTAGTGTAAAACTGCTAAAAGACGAGAACAAACTGAAGTGACACTTGATAATTACTAGACATTTCAGAAAAAAAAAGTTTGAGAGAGGCAGAAAACAGTGGGCATTCACCACTGCTGTTAGCATATTGCATGTTACAGAACGTTCAGTAAACAGTCTAATTTAACTTCAGCAATGCTATGCTCATGTATGCATTTCAACTGCAGACAGAAGACAGTGAAAATATGAGCGCTGTGCTACAGTTACTTTTTAAAATGTGTTTCCCATTAAATTTGAAATAAATGTGAAATGCTCTCTTTTGTTGCATAGTGTTGGTGAGACACAAACATCGCCAGCACGCAGCAGCTACATGCCAGCTACATTCCACACAGCGGGACAGCTCTATTATTTCAATACTTTCAGTGGAGATCATTACCGGTTTAATGATTTGTCTGAAATTGTGGCATATTGCTCATTTTTAGTGAGTCTGTCTGTGGGAAAATAATCAATGGATAGTTTACAAGAGGGCACAAGAAAGTGGGAGTCTGAAACACTACATGTAACCAGATACATTACAACCTGCAGGAAATTCACGGAGGAAAAGAATGAAAAGACAAAAGACTTCTAGCTCACCAAGATCTGAGCCACAAAGCCCAGAACACATCAGAGTGAAGTGGTAACGAAGGAATTTGGGAATTGCTTTCTTCAGGGTCAATGGGAAGGTTACAGTTGGCTTTAAGAAAGAGTCAAGTGTGTTTTCATGAACCACATTCTCAAGGAATGCCTTTCAAAGGTGCATGTTGAATCTTAAGATAAAAATACTGAGAAAACAACTGCACTCATAGCACTGGCATTTACTTGACAAAGTAGAAAGTTTTTCAGGTCTGACCTGCCTACCAAAATCAAAACCATTCTTATTTGGCTAATTAACCTTTCCTTCTACTCCCTGAAAGACCACCAGCTCTTTAACGTTGTTTTCGAGCAGGGTCTGACAGGAATGGCTGAGGCCAAATCAAACTGGGAAACAGATGATGGTTATGTATTGGATACTTGGGTGAGAATGTGACTATGTGTAGGAGAGGGCATTAGAGGGAGAGAGAGAGTGAGAGAGTGAGGGAGTGTGGGAGATTGGGAGAGTGGTGGAAGAATGGGTGGGAAAGTGGGGGGGTTGGAGAGTATGAGTGAGTGGGAGATTGAGTGAGTGAGTGAGTGAGTGAGTGTGTGTGTATGAAAGAGAGAGTGAGTGAGTGTGAGTGTGTGTATGTAAAGTATATTCTGGATTAGTGGTGCTGGAAGAGCACAGCAGTTCAGGCAGCATCCGAGGAGCAGTAAAATCGATGTTTCGGGTTTTTTACCTATGTAAAGTGTATGCCTGGTGCTTAACACCATCATCTCCCCACATTCATTCTACCACTATTCATCAGCTAATTGCAGGGAGGTGCTATTGATGATACTTTTAAGCAACACTTACCTTAAGTGTCTCACTGATGTTCAGTTTGGCTTCAGCCAGTATCACTCAGCTCTAAACCTGGTGAAGGACTTTGTAACCATGGACAATACAATGGAATTTGTTTCAGTGACTGTCCTGGGCATCAAGGTTACCTTTGACAGTGCATGGAACGGGTGAACTGAGTAAAACTGAAGTCAACTGATTTGAGACTCACTGAACCCAAAAGGGAAGAAGGCTGTGCTTGTGACAGAGCAATGATGTCACCTTCAGGACATCTCTGTCAAAGTCTTGTGCAGAGCCACTTTCACCAGAAGGTCAAAAGTGGGCACCTTTCTTCAGCAGTGTATTTTTATTTCAGATTTTCAGCAGCCCCTCAGTGTTTTGCTTCTACAGAAATACTGAGCCTGGAAATTCTCGAACAAGTGACCCAAAGTTCTCAAAGTCTGTGCAACATACATGGCACAAGTTAAAGTGAGATGCAGTGATTACCTATTGCGTGGTGACAGCAGCTTCAATATCACTCAAGAAGTTTGACACCATTCCAGACAGAGCTGTCTACTTGACATGCAACATCCATTAGTTTATATGTTCACTTCATCCACCACTGTGGGTGTATGTATAACAATTACAGCCTACAGTGCAACAACTCAGTAAGATTTCACAGACAACAATTCCCAGTTGGCATGTGGGAACACCACTCCCTCCAAGATTCTATCCAAATTACACCGTATCGTCCACAAGAACTGCAGATGCTGTCAATCAGAAACAAAAAAAACAGAAGTTGCTGGAAAAGTTCAGCAGGTCTGGCAGCATTTGTGAAGAGAAATCAAAGTTAACGTTTCGGGTTCACTGACCCTTGCTCAGATGAGGCAGGGTCACCAGACCTGAAACGTTAACTTTGATTTCTCTTCCCAGATGTTGCCAGACCTGGTGAGCTTTTCCAGCAACTTCTGTTTTTGTTTGCGTACACAGTGTCCTCACTCAGAAATGTATCATTGTTCCTTCAGCCTGCTAGCCCCAATCCTTGAAGTTCCTCCTGAATAGCACAGTAGAAATTCCATACTGCAAAGGCTGCAGCTCCAGCTCAGCAACAATGCCTTCTCAAAAGAAAGTACAAAACTTCGATTGCAAAAATGATTAAGATGATTTTAATAAACTATTCTATTGTTTCTAACCCATGATGTGGTGCAATAGTTTTCAAAATGTTCTGAAATGGTTTTGTATTTCAGATCTTGCCAATAAGAAGAGGTTATGCAGTTACCAACTTAATGCAGCTGGTAGGTTTTTCATGTGCATGTACACTGACTTGATCTTTAATAGCAATAAGGCCTTAGCAGTGGATAGTGTGCTTGAGATAGCAAACCAAGCATTTATCGCCTGTCATCAGTGCAAGGCCATCACTGGGAGCGGATCTGTTTTACACAAGGCAATGTGTTAGCTCAATGGCATCCGACAGACATTTGATACCATTCTGTGGCATTCTCTCATTGCCATATGAAATGAGAGAGCCTTGAAGCTTATAGGTAAAGGAAACAAAGTCAGGGTTTTACATCTACTTGGCAGGGTGACTGCTGGTGCTTCTGTTTGTTTTGGACAATCAGTCCAAATATCTGAAATTTCAGAAAGTATCAAAAATTCTTTCTTCCCATAAAATCAGAGCAAATATTATGGATGCTAGAAATCTGAATACAAAAAGTCAATGCTGGAAACAGAGCCCAGATTTAGTGCAATATGTGGAGAACAAAAGAGAGTTAACATTCCAAATCAAACATGTCTCTTCGTCGGAACTCTTCAGAGCTGTGAGTTTGATATTTAACTCAAAATGTTAACTTTATTTCTCTTTCCACAGATGCCATCAGACCTGCTGAATTCTCCAGCATTTTTAATCTTTTTCCCCCTTCTTTTGAGACAGAAATGAAACAGATATTTTCCTCTAATTCCTCTATTATAAGCTCTGTAGATATCCTCGACAATAAGCTTGGCACTTATATTTCCTTGAAGGAGGTAATTAATAGTAATTCCTTGAGGAGAGGATTGCCCAGTCATGGCTGCGGGGAAGTTCTCATGAGGCGTATAAATTGCAGCATATGACAGTACAAGCAACATCCTTTGGAGTCGAATTTCTACAATTATTCTTCAATCATTGGGTTTTTTTTCTACAGTATGTGAAGTGCATTGTTTGACCATCTTCACGAATGAAACAACAGGATTCTAGAGCAGTTGGAAGATGCATTAAACATCAACAATTTTAAAACGTCATAAATGTGAAGGTCACTTGGTTTGTCAACACCAACCCAACAATGAGATATGTTAAAGGTTTGAAATACACTGAGCATCATGCGTCGTGTACATAATAGAGAAAAATATAATTCGTTCTTATTTTGCTCCTTGTTTGCTTCACCATATACATGTTGGTCCTGGTAATACAGAGAAATGGGTGTTTAGCTCCCCCTGGTGAACCACATAATTTGGTCGAAGGCGATATCTTGATTTATTTAAGCGATTGATTGAATGAAACATGATACCTTTCATTCAGATTAGTATCAACGGTGATTGGTTTAGCTTGTCTTGGTAGCTTTCCGGGTGCCATGTGGTGATTAAGGACCAGGAACAGAAATACAGTGATACCACAGCAGATTCAGAATTATGATAAATCATGATTTGGAGATGCCGGTGTTGGACTGGGGTGTACAAAATTAAAAATCCCACAACACCTGGTTATAATCCAACACGTTTAATTGGAAGCACTAGCTCTCGGAATGCTGCTTCTTCATCAGGTGGTTGTGCCACCACATGATGAAGGAGCAGCGCTCTGAAAGCTAGTGCTTCCAATTAAACCTATTGGACTATAACCTGGTGTTGTGTGATTTTCAACATGGGAAATCACTGTAGCCAGCAAGAAGCAAAGCAAATGGAATGTTTATTTACACTGGCAGATCAGTTGATTATAAGTCAGAAGATGTCATACTAAAAATATACAGTGCTTTGGTCAGATATAGTTTGAAAATGGTGCTCAGTTTTGATTCCAAAGACGTAAAGAAACCTATTGAGGTTGTGGAGAGAGGTGCCTCAAGGTTAATCTTCAGTGTCGGTTGATTGTTGAACAGGGAAAAGCACCTTGTTGCAGATTTTAACCTCATTAGGTGACAGTTATATTGAAATCTTATAAAAGCGTGAATAAAAAAAAACTAATAAGAATAAACTTCAAAAATAAAGGTTGGATACTACCTTGAGATAATGAAATAACTGGATATAAGTCCAAATCAAAGCTTCAATGTTTAGAAGAACTTATGATTGGAAGAATGATTGTTACCTCAAATCAACCTCTGAGTAGGAAAGTAAGCATACCTTTTTTGGATATGGTCATGATATTGCCAGAAGGAAGTGATGGGAACAATACAATATTAACCTTGTGAATTCTCAGAGCAGGACAGAGCTTTGGGGATACAATGATGAAGCAGCAGTTAGAAATCAAAACTTAATTATTTGAATGTCCAAGCGAGTAAGAAGACTTCTTGTGAAGTACAGAATTATAACGTACATTGATCAGGACAAAGCAAATAGTGAATACTGGTGGATGTTTTGCCAAATAGCAACATAAACAAACAAACTAAAGACATTATAATTGCAACACTGGGTGACGATACCTGTATTGGTACTAAGCACATTTTACACTCCTGCAAGTCGATACATTTGGAATAGGGAACATATAGCCAAACAGTGATTTTGACACAATTTTAAAGTTATTTAAATTTCTTTGTTAAAACGTCTTTTTCTCAAACAGCGTAGTTGCAACAACTCAGAATAAGAATCAAACCATGAGACAGTAGTTGTCTTTTCCCTCGGATGGGGGATTGCAAGACTAGAGGGAACATTGTTAAGGTGAGAGGAGAGAGACTCAAAAAAAACATGGGGGCATTTTTTTTCCCACAGAGGGTGGTTCACATGTGGAATGAACTTCCTGAGGTATTGGTGGATGTGGGTAGAATTGCAGTGTTTAAAAGACATTTGAATAAGTACATGAATAGAGTAATAGAGGCATGGAGATATATAGCATGGAAACACACCCTTCAGTCCAACTTGCTCACGCCAACTACATATCCCAAATACTGGTCCCATTTGCCTGCATTTGGTCCATATCCCTCTAAACTCTCTCTATTCATATACCCATCCAGCTGCCTTTGAAATGTTGTAATTGTACCAGCCTCCATTACTGGCAGCTGATTTCATACATACATCACCCTCTGTGTGAAAACATTGCCCCTTAAGTGCTTTTAAGATCTTTCTCCTTTCACTTTAAATCTATGCCCTCTAGTTTTGGATTCCCTGACCCAAAACATTTGGCAATTCACCCTATCCATGCCCTTCATGATTTTATAAACTTCTATAGGGTGACTCCTCAGCCTCCAATGCTTCAAGGAAAATAGCCCCAGTCTTTTCAGTCTCTCTCTATAACTCTCCCACCCTGGCAACATCCTTGTAAATCTTTTCTGAACCCTTTCAAGTTTCACAACATCCTTCTTATCACAAGAAGATCAAAACTGAATGTTGTATTCCAAAAGTGGTGTAACCAATGTCCTGTAAAGCCACAACATGACCTTCCAATTCCTATACTCAATGCACTGACCAATAAAGGCAAGCATACCAAACACCTTCTTCACTATCCTATCTGCCTTTGACTCTTCTTTCAAGGAACGATGAACTTGCACTCCAAGGTCTCTTTGTTCAGCAACACTCCCCAAGACCTTACCATTACATGTATAAGTCCTGCTCTGATTTGCTTTTCCAAAAGACAGCACCTCACATTTATCTAAATTAAACTCCATCTGTCACTCCTCAGCCCATTAGCCCATCTGATCAAGATCCTGTTGTACTGTGAGGCAACTTTCTTCATTGTCCACTATATTCCAATTTTGGTGTCATCTGCAAACTTAATAACTATACCTCCTATGTTCATATCCAAGTCATTTTGTTAAATGACGAAAAGCGATGGACCCTGCATCGATCCTTACGGGACACTGCTGGTCACTGACCTCCAGTCTGCAAAACAATCCTTCAAGCCAGTTCTATATCCAAATGGCTAGTTCTCCCTGTATTCCATGTGATCTAACCAATCAACCATGAGGAACCTTGTCGAATGCCTTACTGATGTCTATACAGATCACATCCACCACTCTGCCCTCATCAATCCTCTTCATAACTTCTTCACAAAACTCAATCAAGTTAGTGAGACACAATTTACCAGGCACACAGCTGTGTTGACTTGCCTCAGTCCTTGCCTTTCCAAATACATGTAAATTCTGTGCCCCAGGATTCCCTCCAATAACTTGCCCACCATCGACATCAGCCTCACCAATCTATAGTTCCCTGGCTTTTCCTTAACACCTTTCTTAAATAATGGCACCACGTTAGCCAACCTCATCTGTAGCTATCGATAATTCAAATATCTCAGCAAGGGGCCTAGCAATCACTTCCCTAGCTTTCCACAGAGTTCTGGAGTACACCTGGTTAGGTCTCAGGGATTTATCCACCTTTATGTATTTTAAGACATCCAGCATCTCCTCCTTATACTATGAACATTTTTAAAGATATTGCTATTTATTTCCCCATGTTCTC
The DNA here is from genome assembly GCF_020745735.1 of Hemiscyllium ocellatum. Taxonomy (NCBI): domain Eukaryota; kingdom Metazoa; phylum Chordata; class Chondrichthyes; order Orectolobiformes; family Hemiscylliidae; genus Hemiscyllium; species Hemiscyllium ocellatum. The sequence continues at coordinate 33,900,341 of NC_083421.1, read as the reverse complement.
TACATTCCATATCCTTCCCCATAGTCAACACCCAAGCAAAATATTTGTTTAATACCTCCTCCACCTGCTGCGGTTCCATACATTGGTGGCCTTGCTCATCTTTAAGGGGCCCTATTCTCTCTTCGTAGTTACCCTATTGTCCCTAATGTATTTGTAGAATCCCTTGGATTCTCCTTAACACCATTTGCCAAAGCTACCTCATTTCCCCTTTTTACCCTCCTGACTTCCCTCTTAAGCATACTCCTACTGCCTTTATATTTTTCCAATGATTCGCTCAATCCCTGCTGTCTATAATCGATACACACTTCCTTCTTTTTCTTGACCAAAACATCAATTTCTCAAGTTATCCAGCATTCCCTACACCTACCAGCCTTTCCTTTCACCATACCAGGAACATACTGTCTCTGGACTCTCATTATCTCATTTTTGAAAGCTTCCCATTTTCCAGCTGTCCCTTTACCTGCGAACATCTGCCCTTTTGAAAGTTCTTGTCGAAATGCTTCAAAACTGACCTTCTTCCAATTTAGAACTTGAACTTTGAGATTCAATCTATCCTTTTCCATCCCAATTTTAAAACTAATAGAATTATGGTCACTGGCCACAAAGTGCTGCTCCATTGACATCTCAGTCACCTGCCCTGCCTTATTTCCCAAGAATAGGTCAAGTTTTGCGCCTTCTTTTATACGTACATCCACATACTGAATCAGAAAAGTGTCTTGTACATACGTAACAAACTCCTCTTGATCCAAGCCCTTATGGCAGTCTGGTCTATATTTGCAAAGTTAAAATCCCCAAATGTAATCACTCTATTATTTTTACAGATAACTGAGATCTCTTTACAAATTTATTTCTCAATTTCCCGCTGACTATTCCGGAGTCTATTGTACAATATCAAGAAGGTGATCATCCCTTTCATTTTTCTCAGTTCCATCCAGGGTTTGGAGGGATATGGACCAGAAGCAGGCTGTTGGGATTAGTTTAGTTTGGGATTATGGTTGGCATGGACTCGTTAGAGCAAAGGGTCTGTTTTTGTGCTGTATGTCTCTCTGACTCTAATTGCAACAGGAACCTATTGGTATTATCATTGCAAACAGAATGTATTTTTCCTATCCTTAAACACCCAGCAGTTATTTTTTTATTGACCTAATTGAGAACCTATTTATTGCTCAAATCCCACTCTAATATAAAGATTGCAAGCAGAAAACAGATATTCTGTATTTCAAGCTCCCCAACAGTATGGAGGCATGTTGTAAGAATCAATGCATCTTTTTAATTGTTTTGTCAAAGGCCTACAAGGTTGTGTTTCTCCAATACAATTTCTCACCTTTTTGATGGGATGCAAAAGGCTAAATCCTATCACTTTGTGACAAATCTCAATGGTTCATCAAAGTTTAAGGATGAATTATGCCATTGTACATTCTCCTGAAAAGGGTCCGCTAATATCAACCAATATTCTTGCAGCTTATAAAGGGGGAGGTTTTTTTTTTAGGTTAAATCAGTTATATCCTCTAAATGTTGTTTTATAATAGAATAATCTGCATTCATGTCTTCAAAATGGAGAATGAAAAAGTTGGCAATTTTCAAGTTGTTCTAAATGGGAAGATTTTAGGTCAGTAATAAATCAATGGACGGATGATATTTCTGAACTAATTATTTAGATAGTCTCAAGTTAATGATACCTGGGAATACTCACAAGTTGACAGTACCGTTTCCTTAGGGCTGGCATGTAATTCCAGTTAATGAGCAGAAATTCACTGAGCTGGGGCACAGCTTTAGCACATGACATGAGGCCTATTAAGAAAAAAGTGTTTGTCCCTAATTCTTTGCCCCCCACCCCCAAGCAAGTAACCCAAGAGATATATTCCTAAATTATTCACCTCATTATGCACAGCAACTGGAAAACATAATAGCCGACAAGAGGTTTGACAAAAATACACAATTCATTCAGAAATAGAAAATCAGCTCTATGCATTGACCAATTTTCACGCATGTATGAATGTGTGTTTTTACATGTGTTTATATTAACCTAAGTGCTAACATTTTGAAATGGCAATTGCAATTTGAGTTATGAATTTGGATTCCATGATTCTAACAGAAATCATTTTGTTATGAAAATGTCTAAAAGGTTGTGGCACTCAAAATGAGCTGTTTCACTCTCATGTAGAACCCCATCAAATCACAAAACCATAACATTTTCTCAGGATGTTTTAGGGCAACGTTTAGGCATTAGAATCAACGAGTCTAAATGCTCAATTTATCCGATTGCATTTTTACACCCTATTTCTGCCTCCAGAGTCATACAATTTACAAACACTGCTCATAGAATCCCGACAGTGCAGAAAGAGGCAATTGGACCGATCAAGTGTTCACCAAACTTCCGAAGAGCAGCCCATCCAGATGCACTTTATCCCCATAACCCTCCATTTACCTTGGCCAATCCATCTAGCCCACACATACCTGGACACTATGGGGAAAACTTAGCATGGCAGATCCATCAAACTTGCACATCTTTGAACAGTAGGATGAACCCAGAGCACCTGGTGGCCACCAATGCAGACACAGGGAGAATATGCGAATGCCACACAGTCATCCAAGGCTGGAATCAAACCTGGATCCCTGGCACAATGAGGCAGCAGCGCTAACCACTGAGCCACTGTGCACTTAGCCCTGTGTCTGTGTGGCTTTCCTCTGGGCAGTCCAGTTTCCTCCCACAGTCCAAAGATGAGCAGGTTAGGTGGATGGCCATGGGAAATTTCCCATAGTGTCCAGAAATGTGTAAGCTATATGGATTAGCCATGGGAAAAGCAAGATTACAAGGATTGAGTGGGATGCTCTTCATAGAGTCAGTGTGGACGTGATGGGCTGAATGGCCTGCTTCCACACTGTAAGACTCTATGATTTTGGTCATCTGTACCAATAGCTGTTTGTGTGGTGTGGCATCAGTTTTTATCTAAAAATGTTCCGATGAAGTGCTTTAGGGTATGTTTTACTCTGTGAAAGTCATGCAAATTGTTGTTAGCAAGTTCAGCTGAAACATCAACTCAAAGCTACTGGTGCAACCGAGGGGAAAGAAAAACATCAGGGTTGATACAAGCAAACAAAGAGAAGACAATGTTGTTTCAATTGTTCAAAAATCAGATCACATTTATAACTGACAAGCGAATATACTTGTTAACTTGAGCCATGTATCTAATGCAGTCTTCACCATTTCCACCATCCAAAAGTAAACTGAAAACAGAATATGTAATGCTTCTATGCCAATCAATGATTTGCCAATGTTGCATCAAAGAATAGTTTAATCTTTCACTCATCAGGACTATTCATAAGAATATCAATGAAAATTGAACCAACATATTTCTACTGTATAAGAACAGCATCACAATTGGTTGGTAAGGATTCTGATTTTGACACGTGGCAGTGTCATATAGATAGTAATTGGCATTGAGATAGTGACAGACAATTATCTGTCAATCTTTGTTTAAATTTAAATCAGGTGGGTTGACTCTCATTAGTCAAATTTAAAAATCACACAACACCAGGTTATAGTTTAACAGATTTATTTGGAAGCACTAGCTTTCACAGCGCTGCTCCTTTGTCAGATAGCTGTGGCGCAGGATCACAAGACAGAATATTTTACTGCAAATTCTGTCTTAAGATCCTGAAACATAACCTATTTTGCTTGGTTCAAACAAGTGCAGTGTCTGTACATGTTCTTTACTTTTGCAAAAAATGGACTCTCATATTTTTATGTTTCGCAAGTTGCATTGAACAACATGTGCCTTTGGCTGTTTGCCATAGACACTGTCCATGGCCAACTATCATGTGCTCACAAAAGTCTGAACAAAGTGCTCAACATTTCATATACAATTCTGTGATTGGATAGAATTGGTTAAACAATCCAGAGTGACTCAAGAAGTATGCTGACAGACAATTTAAGATTGAGGAGAAAGTGAGGTCTGCAGATGCTTTAAGATTTAAGATTGTCAGTCATGCCTGGAGTGTGGCAGGCTTGCTTGGACTGGAAGCTAACTAACAGTGGGATACTAACACACAGGGCCCTGTCCTGTTGATTCAAAACAAAAGCATTGAGAAAATGTGGTGTTTTCAGCATCGTTGTATTATTGATTAGGCAGAGAGGAGAAAAGAGACATACAGTGAGGACTAGCGGTATGAAATTCATAGATTTCACATTGCTATGGGATAATGTCTACTAACAAGTAATGCCGTGAGAACCTTGGAATGTAAATGTTACTTTAAAAAAACAGACAAAATGGTAATGACCATCATGTATAATGTAGCTTAAAAATCTATGAGTCTTTGTACGAACAAAGAAGTTTTGTTATTTGTGAATGTCTATCTTGCATTGGCCTGGATACAAAACTAGGTGGGAACAAAGAACAAAGAAAATTTACAGCCCAGGAACAGGCCCTTCGGCCCACTAAACCAGAGCTGATCCAAATCCTGTTGCCCAATTCCTAATTCCTGTATCCCTCTGCTCCCCACAACTCCTGCGTCTGTCCAGATGCACCGTGCCTGCCTCTACTACCTCTGCTGGCAATGCGTTCCAGGCACCTACCACCCTCTGTGTAAATTACTTGCTGCGTGTATTCCCCTTAAACTTTTCACCTCACACCTTGAACACGTGATGTCTCATGATTGAATCCCTCAACCTGGGAAAAAGCCTATCTCTATCAATCCTGTCCAAACCCTTCATGATTTTGTAAACCTCAATCAGGTCCCCCTTCAATCTCCTTTTTTTCTAATGAAATCAATCCTAACCTACTCAACCTCTCTTCATAGCTAGCACCTTTCATACCAGGAAACATCCTTGTAAACCTTCTCTGCACCCTCTCCAAAGTGTCCACATCCTTTTGGTAATGTGGTGACCAGAACTGTACACAATATTGCTGCCAAACCAATGTCTTACACAATTTTAATATGACCTGCCAGCTCTTACCCCCTCCGATGAAGGTAAGTATATACCAGATGCCTTCTTGGCCACTCCATCTATCTATGCAGCAACCTTCAGGGTACAATGGACTTGCACTCCCAGATCTCTCTGCTCATCAACTTTTCCCATGACTCTTCTGTTTACAGTATAGTTCGCTCTAGGATTAGACTTCCCAAAATGCATCACCTCACATTTCCCTGGATTGAACTCCACATCTCCAACTCTCCAGTCTATCTATATTCTCCTGTATTCTTTGATAGTGTCCTATGCTTTCTGCTACTCCACCAATCTTCATGTCTTCTGCAAACTTACTGATCAGGGGGAAGTTGTCAGGAGAATGTAAAGATGGTTCAAGGGGATTTGGAGATGTTAAGTAGGTGGACAAAAGAAATTGCCAGATAGAATACAGTGTGCTGTACAGATGTTCCCCTTGTGTGACAGTCTCCAATAAGAGGTCATAGATATAGAGTGAGAGGAGGTCAGTTCAAAATTGAGATGAACAGAAACTACTTCTCTCAGAGAGTCGTGAATCTGTAGAACCCACTGTCCCAGAGTGCAATGGAGGCAGAATTAATCAACAAGTTCAAGACAGAAATAGATAAGTTTCTGATGAAAAGCCTGATAAAAGGCGAATGGGAACAGACAGGAAAGTGGATTTGAGACCAGGATAAGATCAGCCATGATCATGTTAAATAGCAGAGCAGGCTGAAAGGATTGAATTACCCACTCCCATTTCCAACTCCTATATGTCTAATGTGGAGAAACAAAACGTTATCCATTTTCGTCAGAAAAACAGAAATATAGAGCATATTTTAAGGAGATGAGTGGTTATGAAGTACTGAAGCTCAGACAGGTCACAAACCTCTCCTCCACTGCCTCCAATCTCACAGCCCCCCAACCCGACACAGTTCGCTTCTACTTCCTTCCCAAAATCCACATACAGGATGGACTGGGCACAACCATTGTTTCTGCTTGCTTCTGCCCCACAGAACTCACTTCTTCCTACTTTGACTCAGTTTTTTTCTCTCGTTGACCAGTACCTTTCCATTTACATCCGTGATTCCTCTGACAGTTTATGTCAGTTTCAGAATTACCAGTTCCTAGGCTCCAGCCGCCTCCTTTTACCATGGACAAGTAATCCCTTTACATGTCCATCCCCGATCAGAATGGTCTCAGGGTTCTCAGTTTCTGCCTGTAAAAAAAACGCCTGAACCTCTGCCTGTTTGAGTTTGTACTCACCCTGAACAACCTCTCCTTTAACTCCTCTCACTTTTTTCAGGTGAAAGGGGTGGCCATGGGTACTCACAAGGGCCACAGTTATGCCTGTCTCTTTGTGGGGTATGTGGACCATTCCTTGTTCTCGTCCTATACTGGCCCCCACCCACAACCCTCTCATGATATTAATGATATCTTCAGTGCTGCTTCCCTCTCTGGTCCAGAATTAGAAAAGTTTATCAATTTCATTTCCAATTTCCACTCCACACTCACCTTCACTTAGTCCAGTCTTGAATCCTCCTTTCCCTTCCTCGACATCTCTGTTTCCATTTCTAGGGATAAGCTGGCTACCAATACCCACTACAATATCCACCAACTCCCACAGATACCTTGACTATATATATTCACTTCTTGTAAAGACTCCATTCTGTTCTCCTAGCTTGTCTGCTTCTGTCGCATTTGAGAAGGGAGCCTCTGAAATGTCCACCTTCTTCCTCCAACGAGGATTCCCCAGCATCATAGTTGACAGAGCCCCCTGCTGGGACTCTTCTGCACTTCGGTCCTCACCCCTCTCACAACAGTAATAGGGTCCTCTTTGTCCTCACACAATATCCCACCAACATCCACATCCAAAGGCTCGTTAACCACCATTTCTGTCACCTTCAGCAGGGTTCTACCGCATATTCCCCTCCCCTCCCTTGTCAGCTTTCCACAGGCACCATTCCCTCCAGGACGCATTGGTCTACTCTTCCTCCACTTCCAATGTCTCCCTACTTCTCATAGCACCTTCCCCTGAAATAGAAGGTATAACACCTGCCTGTTACTTTCTCCCTCCTCACTATCCAAGGTCCCAGATACACCTTCCTGGTGAAACAGTGACTTACCTGCACGTCACTCTATGGCCTTTGCTGCTCACAATGTGACCTGCTCTACGCTGGGGAGATGAAATGCAGACTGGGTGACCACTTTGAAGAACAGCTACATACTGTCAACAAAGATTACCCCGAATTTCCTATTGCCTGCTGCTTTAATGCACCACCCTGTTCCCTGGTCAAGTTCTCTGACTCGGGTTTGCTGCAGTGCTCCAGCGAAGCTCAGCACAAGCCGGAAAAACAGCATCTCATTTTCTGTTTGGGAACAGTGCAGCCTTCAGGACTCAACGTTGAGTTCAACAATTTTAGGACCTGGGCGGTTTCTCCCATGTCTTATTGCCAACTCCCCATACATCAGGCCTTTTCATCACTTGGCTGCAATGCTACCACCCCTTTGTCAGCCACTAGTGGCCCACATTAGCAGTTACCGAATTCTCCCAGATGGACCTTTACCAATTCTGTTATCTGTCCAATTCTGGGCTCTACCTCCACCTCTCATTCACTTATTTCCCTCGCCCCAACCCATCTACACCATATATACCCCCCTTTTGCCAGCTAAAATCAGTTCTGATGGAGGTTCACTGGATATAGAATGTTAACTCTGCTTTCTCTCCACAGATGTTGCCAGATCTGCTGAGTTTTTCCAGATATTTCTATTGCAGTTCTTTGCTTTATCTTTTGTTCAGACACGGTTGCACTTGTCCATGAGTCACCGTCGGTTAACATGCAGATATAGCAACAGGTTAAGAAGGCCTTTATACAAGAGCAAGAGAAACCAAAAGAACTGTGGATGTTGTAAATGAGAAACAAAAACAGAAATTGCTTCAAAAGCTCAGAATTGAGGAAGGGTCACTGAACCTGAAATGTAAACTCTAATTTCTCTCCATAGATGCTGCTATCTACACCATATATACCACCCTTTTGCCAGCTAAAATCAGTTCTGATGAAGGTTCACTGGACATAAAATGTTAACTCTGTTTTCTCTCCACAGATGCTGCCAGATCTTTTCCAGGAATTTCTGATTTTGTTGTTGTTTATAGAAGAGGATTTGCGTTCGGAGCAAGGCTGTCTTACCACAATAATATAAAGCTGAAAATGTGTTGCTGGAAAAGCGCAGCAGGTCAGGCAGCATCCAAGGAGCAGGAGAATCGATGTTTCAGGCATGAGCCCTTCTTCAGGGCTTCCTGAAGAAGGGCTCATGCCTGAAACGTCGATTCTCCTGCTCCTTGGATGCTACCTGACATGCTGCGCTTTTCCAGCAACACATTTTCAGCTCTGATCTCCAGCATCTGCAGACCTCACTTTCTCCTAGAAGATTTTAACCTACTGCGGATTCCTAAAGAAGGGCTCATGCCCGAAACGTCAATTCTCTGCTCCTTGGATGCTGCCTGACCTGCTGCGCTTTTCCAGCAACACATTTTCAGCTCTGATCTGCAGTTCTCACTTTCTCCCACAATTATATAAAGCCATGGTGAGAGAACACTTGAGCTTTTGTGTGCTGTGGCCTCTATACCTAAGGAAACATATATTTGCCATACATGGAGTACAATGAACATTTTCCAAACTCATTCCTGGAATAGAAGGATTTTCCTCTAGGGTTGATTAAATAGATTGGGATTCTATTCACTGCAGTTTAGAAGAATTAGAGGTGATCTTCTACAAAAATGTGAAGTTCTTAAAGGGATCAATAGAGTTGATACAGGATGGATGTTTCCTCCCGCGCCAGGGTTCGGAACTTGGTACACAGTTTCAGATAAAGGGTTAGCATTTAGGACAGAGATGAGGTGGAATTTCTTCGTACGGTGTATGTTTGGAATTCTTGTTCCCAAATAGCTTAGCTATCGAGTATGTTCAATACTGAGATTGATATATTTCTACATATCAAAAACATGATTGGGTATCAGGATAGTACAGGAACATGGTGTTGAAGTACAAAATCAGTCACTGAACAGTCAATAGGCTGAAGGACTGAGTGGGCGGCTCCTGCTTCCAGTTCGTATACAGGTCGTTCTGCTATAACGTGTATTGCGTCAGTGCGAATTGGCTGCAATGCAATTCACCAATTGTGGATGTTGTTTGAATAATGTGAACTTTCTACTGAACGGGTACAACGATTTTCTATTAGCCACCTTTTACAGCACGATTTTCTATAGCATGAGGTTGTAGAAGTACACAACTGTCATGTTATAGCAGAACGATCTGTGCAGGTATTTGGAACCTTCATCATAATGAACAACCATCATTGCTCATCTTTTTTAATACCATTCACAATCCTGAAAATTCAAATTAGGTATCTTCAAGTCTTTTCTTTTCCAATGTCAAGAAGCCCAACTTCTTGAACCTTTCTTCATAACTTGAAATCCTGATGCCTAGAATCAATCAAGTTGCTCATCTATGTACCCTCTTTTCATAATTTTCTGTCATATTCACAGTAGAAGCCTTAGTCTCCGCATGCTCTGACTTGCTATTTTCCAAATGAGATCAGTGAGATTGGAAATTCATGCATCTAAGAGAATAGTATCATGAGTTTATAAAATATGGATGATTAATCTTTAATTCAATTGTTTGATTTAATACCCACAATTTTTCTGAAAAAAAATTGAAATGACTCAGGACACTACGTTAAAATGGCAGCAGGGGCCGTCTGACCTATAAGAGTTGCCAAGTTTCAAAAAACATTGATTAACAGGAGTCATGCCTGGACAATTCTCAGGGAATTTCACATTTGTCTTTCTTTGATCCATGTGTAACCAAATCCAAAGAATAACAAACAATAGCTATCTTTCTGCGGAAATTGAGAGAGAGAAAGATAACCTATCAAAATCCACTGCGCAAAAGGTATCAAAGGCTGCCCTATCTATTTAAAGTGCACCTTGATAGCTTTGACAATGGTAGACTTTGAAAGTTCTTCCTAAAAATGGATTGTCATCATTGCATGTCATGATTATAAGCTTGTTTGTTGGCTATGAGGGCAGTAGCATCAAGACACAGGATAGAATAGTTTCCATTCAGATATCAATAGTTTCTTTTCAGATGGAATGTATCACAGAAAGATGATAATTTGCAGAATAAAAGTAATTTCAAAAGAACAATCACCCACTCTGGAAAAGATTGGATTGAAATTTAAATAAAGCTGTCTCCAGAAGAACAATCAGTTTTATCAGCTATAACACCACTGGACTTCAAGATTATCAAAGGTTATTGGAATAGCTAACAGGTTTACTTCAGGATTTGAACATTACTTTCTACTCCACCTCTCCCACCCTTTAAATTGTCTTCTTTTATATGTTAATGCACCTGTGCACATGTATGTACAGTTTTGGAAAGTTCATTCTTTTAATAATTTTGGTAGTTTTCTCAAGAGAGTTGACAATAAAGCTAACTCCAAATTTATGTTCAGGAGATCTGTCTAGCTTCCTCCTTCGTGTAGTTTCATGCACATGATCAAGTGAAAAGTAAATTGAGAAATCACCACTTTTTAAAAAATTCAAAGTTTGTTAATAGCCAAACTCCAAAGTGAAAAGAAAATGATTTATTCACCTCCAAGCTGTTTTTGCACAACTCCATGTTTGGGTTACAAACACAGGGTACCACTGAAACATCTTAAACTCCATGAATTCAGTCTCATTCCAACATGATCAACAGGAAATAGAATCAAGAAAAACATCAAAGAATTTGAAAATAAGGTTGCAGATCTGATTATCCCAACCACCTGAGCAGCAATCCCATAAATTCTAAATCTTTCAGCGTGAAAGGAAAATTTGGCTATGGACCATTTTGATCTCTGCTTAAAGCTTATCATTAGTGAATTTAAAAGTCGAAAATAACCTTGATGGTTACTAATTTAGTAAAGCTTTTAAATTTTGGGTTAGCACTGGAATATTTCCAGAACTGTTCTGTACTATAAATCTTGACTATGGTTTCTTAATCCTAAATTTCAAACACACACGATCCCCACAGCGGAATTTGTAAATAACCTGCAATTAAGCTGAAGTCATTCATTTTAAACTGTGAATAATCATCAATTCCCTACGAACTGAACAAAAAGTACAAGTCTTTTCACTAACATAAAAACTGTTGGTATTCTTTCTCAGAATCATAGTTTATATAAAGGAATGCATTTCCTGGAAGTCAACCCCCAGTCCCACAATTTCTGAAAATTGCTATTAAATTAGATTGTAATGTTTCATTAATGTAATCTTCAACTTTTGCCAGAGGACTCATGTTAGACCGAGAATATTTTATGAGATTTATTTTTGAGTACCAACCACCTAATGAAGGAGCAGCCCTCTGAAAGCTAGTGCTTCCAAATAAACCTGTTGGACTATAACCTGGCGTTGTGTGATTTTTAACTTTGCACACCGCAGTCCAACACCAGTATCTCCAAACCATATTTTACAGTAGGCAGCAATTTGCAATATCCTGCACATTGGATATTTTGATGTAGTAAAGTATTCTAACATAACACATCATCTAATAATCTAAAGCTAGTCTAAATCAATTATCACTCTAATCTGTAAAGTATGTGTTGAACATCTCAACACTGCTGCCAGGCAATCTTCTCAGGTCAGAGTTTTCTAAACTCATCCTGCAAAGTCATCGATGTTTCATTCCACACATGACCTCTCTTCCCTCACCCCATTGAATTTCAGCCAGACCATAACCATATCATACATAGATTCATGAGCTCAGGCAACTAGACTTGCACAAAAGCAGTAGAAATAAAGTGCACAAAGTGATTAGTTGACATTTATTCACCAAATGGGAGGATTTAAATTATAAATTTGATTTGGTCTATTCATTTTGCATTCACTTTCACTTTTAACTTGTACACATGTGGCCACAATGATGGCCATCAACAGACAGAAGATAAAAGGCAGCATCTTCCCAGCACCAAATGTTAAAATATTTGAGAAAATTGGATAAGATATCCAGTCAGCCCCTTCTTGACACCAAGATCAAAAAGTCCCATGTTCCAACCAAGAGTAGGATGTCAAGATGAGATTCTTGCTAGTGAGCAGCAAGAGGTCTAACAGCATAAATTATCTCTCATTGTGACCCTCATTATTACTTAATTTCACCTTACTAATGGACTGTCTTCCATTTTATGATTCACTGGGTAGAAACTAAATGTAGAGAATTCCTAACGTGGAAGACAACAATGTAGCTGATAACTTCAGCTTGGTTTGAGGTGCCAAATGCCTTATAATGATGGGAGACAAGGGCTACCTGCAGAAACCATGGCTGATGAGTCTGTTCCACACACTCCTGCCTGAGGTGGAGTGCAGATACAATGCAGCCTTTTTTTTGATCAGGGCAATAACGAGCAGAACAACAGACCTGTTGAGCGTGAGGTTCTGCTGTTTGGAACAATTGGGGAGCTTATGGTAGAATGTGGACGGAGTGTGCCACACGAAGTGGGCATGCTGTGTTCAGCAGAACTGGAGCAAGCAAAGAAGAGTTGTCATGGAGGCTTATGAGGTGGGAGAGCAGAAGCAGTCTTCTGAGGAAGAAGGTGAAGACATTGAACAGATGTTGCACATGATCAAGTGAAGCAACATCAAGCTCTACAAGCCAGTTAGGATGGACCTGGCACTCAGTTCCTTAGATGCGAGCTGGGTGCAGCAGTCATTTATCCACTGTAAAATTGTTTGTGCTCACCAGGCTAACAGTTAGCTGTTCCTTCTGAAAGGCAAATGCAGCCTTGGTTTCTTTACTTTCTGCTCACTTTTGGTGTTGAAGATTAAAAAGTGGATGTTCTAAAAAATTTCAGAGGTTTCCTGTTTGTGATGCTCCCACATTAAAGTAGTGTAGACTATGACCTGACAGTAGCCATTGAGAAAAGAGCAGCGGTGGCTTAGAGACAGATGTAAGATGGAATGTGGAGAACAACAGCGAAGCTGTAGGACCAGGGTGCAGTTTAGGGAATCAGAAAAGTGAAAGGCCCAAGGGTGATGTTATGGTGAGTGCTTGGGGTTAGGTTTAGGATTCATGATGCAAGGAGATTATAGACCGTAAGGGATATGAGATGAGGGGAAGTCAGATAAAGAGAAAGAATGTGTTTGCTGACACCAGCATCTCAATAGTCTCAGCCCTCTTGTTGACTATGATTTCAGTGATGTCCACTCCAGTAATGGCAATGGCCACTGTCTCCCTTGGATACAGAGCACACTCATGCCCATCCTCTGCCAGTTAGCACCCATTGCTTCTGGTTAAGGACCACCTTGTCCTGTAAGACAGGTTGTGAATATGGTGCATGGGTGACATAGTTGAATAAGCCAGTGCAAGGTCTGAAATATGGGCTGAGGGGCCTACCTTAGTGCTAAGTGTGGAAGAGTGAGGCAAAGCTATGAATGATGATTGTTGGTAGCTGTGATCGGAGAGTGGTGGATTCAGCAGTGGGTGAGGCTTAAGGAACAATTGGTTGTATTTGAAGATGAATTCTCTGATCATGACCATTTACGTGAAGTTACTGAATGACCAGCAGTGCTACACAGGCTGTTGAGACACTTGGCAGCTGGCATTAATCAAGAATGGACATTTGATTGTAAGTGTCGTTGCACCAGTCGTCTGGAAGGGTCCTTTGGATGGAAGGTCTTTTACGCGATTTTGACCTCCTTCACTAAAGCATCCAGTGAAACATTGAAGAAATTTTACTCTCTGTCTCTTGAACAAACTGTTCTTCCTATTCAGTTTCTCTTGCACAAAGAGCTCCAGTATTGCTCCAGCCAGAATCCATTTCCCCTTTGAGGAATGCATGCTCAGTTTAAAGTGGTGCCAGCTTGCACAGTATTGGGCCCCCTACTGAGCTGTGGTCATTCAACAGTAAGTTCAGCAATCGTATGAATTCACATTCTATGGGTGTACTGCCAGCATTGAAGGTGTTACACTAGACTTAATGGTAGCAAAGTTCTTGTAAAAGATCTATATTTTATGTGGTCTTTGTAACCATAGACTAACAGAGAAGGCCAAATTTCAGGGCATAGTACCTTTGGGATCCAATATCTAGAGCTAGAACTGATGGAGATTGATGGTGCTTCTGTGCACATGTGGTAGTATTTGTTGCACAATGCGCCATTCTCCATTCTTAGAACCTTTCTTGATGTTTTAATGTTGAAAGCAGAATGCCAGGATGAATAGACATACAATTTTTATGTGACTTGTTTTTGTTAGAATCAATGAGTGGTAGATAAAGGAAAAATGGGAATTATTCTAAGAGTTGAATGCATTATAGTTTTGGCGGTGCACTGAATTGAGTTTCCATGCTAGTTCTCTTTCTAGTAGGGTTTCTGAATTGGTCTTGGTTGATGGTGACAGGGGTTCCAGCCTAGTTTAGTTATCTCAACATTTCAAAATAAGTGTGAGATTCTGTAATGACAGCTCCAAAACTAACGTCTATTCAAAGACACAACAGATACTACTTGAGTGTGACTGCTTGTTGCTTTTTGTCAAATTATGAGGTGCTTTGTTCCATAGTGTGATATCCACTTGACATAAATTACGCTCCTTAATTAAATTTCCTTTGAGTAGTTTAAGCATGGATCAAACCCAAATCTTGTACACTAAGGAATGGTTTCCAAATCTCAAGAGGTCCTGTGTCACACAATTTGTACATCTGAATAGACAGGAACTGTTTGTAATCACATTGCTACAATTTCATACAGTTTTGTTACATGCCCTTTGCAGACACTCCAGCTATGCTGACACCTACAATTAACTGTACAATTCCTTTCCACAAATAACTGAGAGGGTCATGTGGCTTAAAGGTAGTAAGCATGAACTGGTGCTTAAGTTAGTGATACAGCATAAGACATAATCTTCATTGCTGGAAGTTGCCCACTTGTTACGTAACATGGCTCATTTATTTAATACCTCACGCTTGTTTAGACAAGAAATCCATTGCCAAAAGAAATATTTAATAAATGCTCAGCACACGGAAGGTTTAACATTGTTTTCACTAACGTTAGGATGTTTGAAAACAATGTAGTTCACAGCACAATGGGAGGTTTTGTTAGAATGTATCATCGTCTAAAATGAAGTCAATGTGTGGAGTTTGTACTCAATGTGAACCTATTTTTTTGAACTTGTTTAGAGGAGAATAGCTGCAGGCTGTGAGGCAACTTCAGGCCTACTTTACACAAAGGCACTGTCTCTCTAAAGATTGTTCACACATACTGCTCCAAAACATCTTGGCAGGCACGCTAAAGAAAAGTTTGACAACTGGCTAATAGAAATGCATGCCATTGTAATTCAATGAAGTACGTTTAACAGTTTTGTTCACAACGAGTACCCAAGACAGCCTTACCAGGTCCAAATATTTGAACATTGTAAACAAACAGACAAAGCAATTAAAATTTTGATGACTTTTTCAAGTGTTTGTGTTATTCTCAGAGTGAATCTTATGTAAAGCTAAACCAACTGACTCATTACCAAGATAATGAACTCAATCTTGCTGCAGGCAGAGCAAAGGGATAATGAAAAGAGCCTGGAAAGTCTGGGACTTTTTTCACTGGAGCATAGGAGATTGAAGGGTGACCTTAGTGAGATTCATCAAGTCATGAGGGGCAGAGACAAAATGAATGACAAGGGTCTTTTCCCAAGGGTGGAGCGTGGCTGGGGGGTGGGGGGGGTGTTCAAAGATAGGGGGCATATTTTAAGGTAAGAGGAGAAAAGTTTAAAATGGACGCGAGGGGCAAATTTCTTTAAATAGAGAGTGGTTAGTGTGTGGAATGAACTTGCAGAAAAAGTGGCAGATGCAGGTACAGTTGCAACATTTAAAAGACATTTGGATAAGTTTATGAATAGGAAAGGTTTGGACAGCTATGGGCCAAGCCGAGGCAGGTGGGACGTGTTTAAGTTGGGAACATGCTCGGCATGGACTGGTTGGATTGAAGGATCTGTTTCCATGCTTTCTGACTCCTTGATTCTCTTGATGTGCTTAACTGGTATCTTTCTCCCTCCAAATTTAAATTGTATTGCCTGCTCCCAATGTGTTGAAATGTCAGTCAAATGGAAGATTGTGTTTTGCCATCCATCAAAAACAGGAGGAATTGCCAGGATCAAGGACTCCAATGACAAGGGAGTACTGGCCCTGGGGATGGAATTCATGCTATAATCTTACAGGGAAAGATAACGCAGAGAAAATATAAAACAACTGAAAATAAAAATAAGACAAGCATACTGATGCCAGGAAAGCTTCAGATTTACAAGCAAGGATAGCAATCCTTGAGCAAACAATCTGAACCCCACTGAGCACTATGTACCTGCTAAGCTGTCAACATTATGAGAAGTGAACAATAAACACAAAAAAGAAATACTCTCCCCTCAGCTTTACAACCTCGTCTGGTTAACTCATTCTTACCCACAACTTAAACTGGATGTTTAATGGACCACCAGGAGAGTCAGGTTAAGATTATCCAGCAACAAGATTATTTTTTTTTAAATTGCACAAAAGAATAAGTTGGTGTTTTGTGAGTGGCCCTGAAGTCTGGGCTCTTGCTAACCTGCACCATTCTCCATACTTACTGATTGCTGGATCCCAATGAACAAAAATAACATATTCCATTATGGTAAAATGGGAATCAACACATTTATAGATTGGCTTGGAGAGACCTGAGCACTATGATGTGTTTCCAAGCACCTGACTGACCATAAACAAAATCCTTCAACAGTGAATCTATTTTCATTAGATCTCCTTAAAGTCTCTTTTACACCGAAGGAAAGAAGCTTAAGCTCCTGATGCACCAAGCCGTCCCTGTTGCTCATTGTTGTTCTACAGGCTAGGTGGCCTGAACTATACTCACTGCTCCAGGTGGGCTCTGAGCAATGTCAGCTTTTCTCTCATCTTCTTTGGTCTATAAATAATGATATTTGCAGGACTCCATGGGGATGCCTGATTTGCATTAACTTTAATGCAATGAACAGATAGAGATGATGGTTTCCGATGGAAGCCCCATGCAGCCCGTTTATACAACGAAACCCAGTAGCAGCTTGTAATGTTTACAGTCTATGGAGCCTATAATTATTATTATTTATGAAACAAATAGGCATGATGTGGTATACATCATTTCTTGTAACTGTTACTTCACTACTACCATTTATAATACGGTATCTTTCATTTTAATGCCAATTGTCAGACCATATACAGTACCTTCGAAAAGGTTAACTGATAGAAACAGTGAGTTCGTAATTAGTGGACCTTTAATGCTTTTAACATATGCGTGATTGTAGGTAGCACTTGGCTTCACGTTTTGCCAAGAACAGTCACTGCTGTGGTGAAACTTTTCCTCAGCACATGCCTTCCTCATTCATTACTGCCTAATTTGATGAGATTGGATATGTTTGCAAGCTTCACATGAGCATGTTGCTTGCTCCACCATCCTGAAGAAGTTCATGAATGAAGGAAATTACATTTCAACTGAACTGGCAGAGTATATCAGGTTCTTTTCTGTGAGATTCATGAGAGACTGTAATCAGAATTAATTGAGGGGAGCACCTAATGTTTTAATGTTCCACCCAAATGCTGAATCTTAAATTTGGTCCTGTAGAAACAAAACCATCATTTTACACTGAAGCAATCCGGGACAACCTGTTTTGAATTTCCTGCCCTCAAGCAAATGTTGCTGAAATTATAAATTCTGACCCTTGAAGGTCAGGTCCACATTTTGGATCACTACAGTTTAGTTTGGTTCAAGCAGAGGCTTGCAAAGCTCAAGTGCTGATTCTGAATCGTAATTTCTGACGATAACTTTGGTGATTCTATTCAGAAAAGTATAAGCCATTCTTGGTCCATTTCCCAATAATTTTGGCTGGGCTGGATAGGAAATGGTTTTGTTATAAATAAGAAGAATGCTCAGCTTGCAGTGTATAACCAACCATCTTGACTCAATTATAAAATAAATTGAAAATAAAGATTATTTTCTGCCCTTGCAATACACAGTGTGAAAAACAGATTCTACACAGTACTAAACAACTCATAGCACAGCAAATGATAGAAAATATTATCAGTTTACTGATATAAAATGATTCTTCATTTTACTTCAAAATTACTTATGTGGAGAATTTCATGACACAAGATGTGTAAGTTGGAAGATGCTACATGATTAGTATTAGTTATTAACTCTCAGAGTTATTGGTTTAGACCCCACTGTACAGAATTGATTGCTTCATTTCAGCTGACTTGTCAATGGAGTGCAGAATTGTTCGAGATGGCATTTCAGAACAGACATTCAACTTCAACTATGCCACCCTGATTATTCAGATGAGCATTCAACATCTCATCAGCATGTCTGATAACGAAGAAGTCTTATCCGACAAAGAATGTGGCACTGGAAAAGTACAGCCGATCAGGCAGCGTCCGAGGAGCAGGACAATTGACGTTTCAAGCAAAAGCTCTTCCTCAGGAATGTTGGAGGTGTGGGGGGTCAAGGGTGCTGGGATGTAAATGGGAGACGGGGTGGGGTGGGGGGGAAGGTAGCTGCGAATGCAAAAGGTAGATGAAGGTAGGGAGTGATGGTGGTGGACTACACCTCCTCTTACCTCCTCTCCCCCCGCCAGTACAAACACTATCGCTTACTCCTAATTCCTCCACCTCTGCCGCGTCTGCTTGCAGGAGGACCAATTCCACTCCAGAACACGCCAGATGGTCTCTAACTTTAAGGACTGCAATATCTGCTCCCATGAGGTCAACAATGCCCTGTAGCTCATCTCCTCCACTTCCTGTCCCTCCGCCCTTGAACCTCACCCATCCAATCACAACAAGGACAGAACAGCCCTGGACCTCACCTTCAAACCCGCCTCTGGATACAACACATCATCCTCCACATTTCCGTCACCTACAATCAGACCCCACCACCAGAGATATATTTCCCTCCCCAGCCTTACCTGCGTTCCACTGAGACCATTCCCTCTCAACTCCTTTGGTAGGTCTACAGCCCCCATCAACCCACCCTCCATTCCCGGCACCTTGCCTTTGCCACCACAAGAGATTTAAAATCTGTGCTCACGCCTCCCCCCTCACCACCATCCAAGGCCCTAAAGGATCCTTGCACATATTGCAGAGATTTTCCTGCACATCCAAATACCTTATCTACAATGTTTGTTGTTCTCAATGAGGTCTCCTCTACATTGTGGAGATAGGATGCCAACTTGTGAACATTTCAGAGAACATTTCAGAGAACATCTCTGGGACACACATCTCTGAATTTCCTAATAATAGTTTCAGTAAATGAAAACAATTCTGCTAAACTTTTATTTGAGGATAAATTTAAATTTATATCCTTTTCTTAGCAACTCACTGACTACGGGAATAATATTTCTCAATGTACCGGATACAGTTCTTGATGACTTAGAACACTTGTATTCAATCTTGCCTTGACTTTGCAATATCTAGGGATAAACGAGTGGAATTTTTCTCCAATTAAATGTTGGGAATCATCCTCAGTCTCTCTCACAACCTCTAGTTCCTTTTCCTGGCAACTGCTGGAGGCTGAAACACACCTTTGACAACTTTAGTGCCATATTTGATCCTGAGTTGAGATTTGAACCATGACCTTCCCAAGAACACCCCATTTCTGCCTTTGTAACATCATTTGTCCTCACCACTGCTTGACTGCTACGGAAGCTGTTGCCAATGGAGAACAACTGCAAATTCAGAGTTGCAGAATTTGCATGTTCGGCTGCACAAGTCACAAAGGTTAATATGCAATGACAGAAAGTAATCAGAAGGTATTAAACAACCCCACCATTCTCTGGCCAACAACTTCAACTCACCCTCCCACTCTGCCAAGGACATGCAAATCCTGGCCCTCCTCCACCTCCAAATTCTATCCACCTGATGCCTGGAAGAAGAATTCATCATCTTCCACCTTGGGACCCATCAACCACAGCGGATCAATATCGATTTTGCCAGTTTCCTCATTTCCCCTCCCCCCACCTTATCCCAGATCCACTCCTCCAACCCGGTACTGTCCTCTTGAACTGTCCCACCTGCCCATCTTCCTTCCCACCTATCTGTTCCAACCTCCACTCCGACCTTTCATCATCAGCCACCACCTTCATCTTACAATGCATTCTCAGCGACCTTCCCCCCAGCCCCACACCCCCTCCCATTGATCTCTCATCCCCCTTAGGACTCCCCCCCACCCCACATTCCCAATGTAGAGCTTATGCTCAAAATGTCAACTCTCCTACTCCTTGGATGCTGCTTGACCGGTTGTGCTTTTCTGACTCTCTGGCATCTGCAATCCTCACTTCCTCCTTATCGAACAAAGAACATCTGAAATCCATTTAACTAATTCTTCATCTCACTGTTGGGTTCTTCTGCATGCTAAATAGATGCCATATTTGATTATGGATCAACCCGTTATGATGATTCAAATAGATCGTGTGCATTTTGAGTTATTTCGAACAAAGGTGATGAGGTGCTTTATAAAATCATGATGGTTTTCTGTGTTTACTCTTTTCTTCACAGGTTTACTCATTTCTATGCAGCTCTGTTCCATAAAATTGAAAGTAACAGAACTTGATTGTTTTGCTGTGTATATGTCACTTTTCAAAGAACACTATTTATTAATTAGCAATGTAAATTTCACTAAGTAAAAAAATCAGTTAGCTTTCAACAAATGGTAATGAACACAGTTTCAAAATGCTTATTTGTTGTGCCTCACTTTTGGGATGAGTGAGATCCACAGTAGAAAGTCTAACCCAGCTACCTTACTCAGTCAGGGTAGTTTGGTTTTTAAGCAGTTTACTTGGACTCGAGTTCAATTTCCTCAGAACATGACAGATTACTTTGTCCTTCAAGCTCAAATCCAACCCAAAACAAGCCAGTCTTGGATTGTGTTATGGACCAGGTTTTGCACTGATCACAACAACTTCAGATGAAGAGTGACCAGACTCAAAAAGGTAGCGCTGCTTTCTCCCCACAGACTTTCTTTCTTCAAAAATATACTTTATTCATAAAAATGTCTAATGTGCCTATACATTCACTGAAGCAGTTTGATTCTGGACAGTAGCACAAGAAGAAACAAACAAACATTGGAGTTTGTATTGATCCAACAAACAAATCAAATGCATTTCTTACTTGTATAAGACAATGCAAACATCTTTGAGGCAATGGGAGAGTTCTGATAACTGAAAGAGCCCCCATTTAATTTCAGCAGAAAGGCCTTAGACAGTGGACTTTCCCCACTGTACCTTGGCAGCAGCTGCCCCAAGTTTTAGTACATCCCTCAGCATGTCGTCCTGGACCTTGGAATATGCCAGTCTGCAACACTCGCTCAGGGTCAACTCCTTGCTCTGGAACACCAACAGGTTTCGGAGAGACCAAAGAGCATCTTTCACCAAGTTGATGGTCCTCCAACCACAGTCAATGTTTGTCACAGTGTTGGGTTTCATCAACAATGTCTGTTTTGTCACAGCAGCTTTCGGGTTAACACCAAAATCTATTGAAAGAAACAACTGCAAGAAAATGACCAATGAGAAACACCCAGTCTGAAAGTGATAATAAAGTTTTTGTTTCACTGCACCAGCCAGGGGAATGGGTTATGACTTAATGACACAATCCAGAGATTTGAACACAAAATATAGGCCAATAATCCTGGGCAGTGGTTCTATCTGCCCTTTCGGGTGGACATAAAAGATCCCATCGCATCAATAGATAATGATTAGGGAAAGTCACTGTCAACTATTTATCCAACAGCTAAGATAAACAGCAACCCATTTGGTCAATACCTCACTATTTAATAGGATGGAATGTGCCTTGGGAATTTCCTGAGGCATGATTCGAATCCATGTCTTTATTTCTTATTTTGCTCATTCAGCAAAATGAAAGATTGAAGTGAATGAAAATATTTCATAATATAACTAAATAGTTAATAAGACTTCATGCAACCTCTGAATTAGTCAAAGCTCTCTTGTCCACAACAAACAGAATGAAATTTGTGCTGGAGAAGAGAACGTTTCACTGCTTTGTTATCTGGAAATGTAGTGTTAGCCACTTTATATTTTAATAGCATTTAGAATTATGAAACAAAGGTCCAAAGGTGCTTGTTCTTTGAGCCTTTAAAGGGGATTTGATAACACGTCAAGCAGGTGTTTCCAATTGCCACAGGCCAGCATTGTAGCTTCTTACTGCTACTCTGGCAAAGTAATGTCAAGAAAACAAGAATCAGATAATGATGAAATTTATAGAACAATTTGGACTACACCCACCAACTACTGTTGAGTGGATATTCAATATCCTAATAATAGTTTCAGTAAATGAAAACAATTCTGCTAAACTTTTATTTGAGGTTAAATTTAAATTTATATCCTTTTCTTAGCAACTCACTGACTACGGGAATAATATTTCTCAATGTACCGGATACAGTTCTTGATGACTTAGAACACTTGTATTCAATCTTGCCTTGACTTTGCAATATCTAGGGATAGATGAGTGGAATTTTTCTCCAATTAAATGTTGGGAATCATCCTCAGTCTTCCCCACAACCTCTATTTCCTTTTCCTGGCAACTGTTGGAGGCTGAAATACACCTTTGACAACTTTTGTGCCATATTTGATCCTGAGTTGAGATTTGAACCATGACCTTCCCAAGAACACCCCATTTCTGCCTTTGTAACATCATTTGTCCTCACCACTGCTTGACTGCTACGGAAGCTGTTGCCAATGGAGAACAATTGCAAATTCAGAGTTGCAGATTTTGCATATTTGGCTGCACAAGTCACAAAAGGTTAGTGTGCAATTACAGAAGGTAATCAAGAAGGTGAATGGAATACAGTAATTTATTAAGACAGGATTTGATCAAACTGTAGAATGTTGTGCTTAAATTATACAATGCATTGGTGAGACCACATTTCAACAGTAGATGTGATCTATATGGACTTCAGTAAGGCGTTTGACAAGGTTCCCCATGGGAGACTGCTTAACAAGGTTGGATCTCATGGAATACAGGGAGAACTAGCCATTTGGATACAGAACTGGCTCAAAGGTAGAAGACAGAGGGTGGTGGTGGAGGGTTGTTTTTTAGACTGGAGGCCTGTGACCAATGGAGTGCCACAAGGATCGGTGCTGGGCCCTCTACTTTTTGTCATTTACATAAATGATTTGGATATGAGCATAAGAGGTGCAGTTAGTAAGCTTGCAGATGACACCAAAATTGGAGGTGTAGTGGACAGCGAAATGAGTTACCTCAGATTACAACAGGATCTGGACCAGATGGGCCACTGGGCTGAGAAGTGGCAGATGGAGTTTAATTCAGATAAATGTGAGGTGCTGCATTTTGGGAAAGCAAGTCTTAGCAGGATTTATACACTAGGGAGAGTTGCTGAACAAAGAGACCTTGGAGTGCAGGTTCATAGCTCCTTGAAAGTGGAGTCACAGGTAGATAGGGTAGTGAAGGCGGCATTTGGTATGCTTTCATTTATTGGTCAGAGTATTGAGTACAGGAGTTGGGAGGTCATGTTGCTGCTGTACAGGACATTGGTTAGGCCACCATTGGAATATTGTGTACAATTCTGGTCTCCTTCCTATCGGAAAGATGTTGTGAAACTTGAAAGAGTTCAGAAAAGATTTACAAGGACGTTGCCAGGGTTGGAGGATCTGAGCTACAGGGAGAGGCTGAACAGGCTGGGGCTGTTTTCCCTGGAGCGTCAGAGGCTGAGGGGTGACCTTATAGAGGTTCACAAAATTATGAGGGGCATGGATAGGATAAATAGACAAAGTCTTTTCCGTGGGGTCGGGGAGTCCAAAACTAGAGGGCACAGGTTTAGGGTGAGAGGGGAAAGATATAAAAGAGACCTAAGGGGCAACTTTTTCATGCAGAGGGTGGTACGTGCTGGAAAGGGCTGCCAGAGGATGTGGTGGAGGCTGCTACAATTGCAACATTTAAGAGGCATTTGGATGGGTATAAGAATAGGAAGGGTTTGGAGAGATATGGGCCAGGTGCTGGCAGGTGGGACTAGATTGGGTTGGGATATCTGGTCGGCATGGACAGTTGGACCAAAGGGTCTGTTTCCATGCTGTACATCTCTATGACTCTATGACTCTAAATACTGTGTGTGGTTTTGGTCTCCTTATTTAATGAAGGACGTAAATGAAATGAAGCAACCTGGAGTGAGTGAGATGTCTTATGAGAATAGTTGAGACAGACTGAGTTTGTTTCTACTGTAGTTTAGAAGAGGGCTTGAGTGTTTTGGCTGATGCATATCAGATCCTGAACAATCTTGATACATTTGAAGTTCTTTCTATGGATGATCAATTAAAAAAGAACAAAGAAATGCAGATACTGGAAATCTGATATGAAAACAAAAATTGCTGGAGAAACTCAGGACCAAAATGTTAACTCTGTTTTCACTCCACAGATGCTGCCAGAACTGCTGAATTTCTCCAGCAATTTTGTCCTTGTTTGATGAAAAATATACAGTAGAAAAGTGTGATAAGAACACTTATAGTCAGGGATAGAAACCATTAGAATAGAAAGCACTGGAGCCAGTACATCCACGAGCATAACCATGGTTGTAGACAGGGAGGTCTATCTGGAGATAATGTTTAAGTGAATTGGAGAAGAAAGGGGGCCAAAATGGAGAATCAAATCACAGAGATAAGATGTTGCACAGTGCGAGCACTCACAGAGGACATCACAGATAGAGACATGGCTTTGTCCTTTATGGATGATAGGAGCCAAAGATTTGAAAGAAATGAGAGAGGCATTATAAGGTAACAGGAGGACAAGGACAGAATAAATCAGAAAGTCAAAGTCTACACATCTTCTTCCAATTTTATTTCATAAATTATGAGTTAGACTCACATTTTAAAAATATCGTTGGAATAGAATTCTTCCTACTGGTAATATAAAAAAAATGTTTTGAGCATTGCATGAAATCTCCATCAGCATCATTTTCATCTCATAAAGTAGGCCATCGACTAAGCTAATATAGTATGCAGAGTACTTTCTAAGAAAGACTTGGCAAATCCTGCTGAGAACAACTTCACCACATTTTTCTTGAGAAACTATCTGTCCTGAAATGGATTATGGAGAATGTTTAAATGTGTATGCGATGTCCAGTATGAGGAAATAAACTTACTTATATTTTCAAAATCATGCTAAAAGTTAAAAAAAAGCCAATTTTCCTGATTTTACACGGAGGTGATTCAAAATAATTGCCTCATATACTTGTTAAAATTACAACTAGATAACCAATTATCAGTTAAGGAAGGAACTGGATTAGAAAATGTCAGCTTCAGGCATTTATGTCATTTATTCCTATTGCAACATCTACAGTGCCAAATATTTAGACAGTTTAAAATGAAACAAACTCTATAACAAGCAATTAAGCGAAATATACATGGAAGCTGTTCCTGTCCATAATTTCTCACATTTCCCTGAGATAGGTGGATTTAAAGGTATTCTCCAGATTGTACAAACAATATTTGATATTGCTTTGGCATTAATTCATTTTGGACAAACCCTTTCCAAATACAACTAATACTTGTCCATGCAGGAACTTTCAAGAAATTACTAGCTAGGAAGAAGTGCGACCATCTTTCTGAAGATCCCTCACCCAGATGTCTAGCCAACATTCTTTTAAATGTTGCACATTAACTGCCCTTCAAAATGTTGTATGATCACCTGCAATTATATCCTCTGCACTTTAGTAGTTACTTCTAAACAGTCTTTTCCTACTTGCGCGTTGAAAAGTGGAACATTGAATCATAGGGCACAAACAGTGGGCAGTTGAAGAACTATTCAATTCGTCCCACTCCCTTTCTCTTTATCCAAAGTTATCAGAACTTTTCATTTGCATATGTTCAATTCCTTTTTAGAAGCTGCTTTTCAATCTGCTCCCACCAATCTTTCAGGCAGTTATGGTATTCAACTTAATCCAAAAATAAATGATTGATACATCAGTTTGATTTCAGTCCAGATTATTGCAAATTTAAAAGGCCCTTCTGATTTTTTTTTGTATTTTAATGGAGCAGCTTTCCTCACAGAATTGCAGGGTTTGTCTTCCATCTTAAAGCTTCTGCTGTCTGGGCAGAGCCCCAACAATTCTTGTATACGTTTCATTTCATAACGTATCATAGAGGCTGTTGAAATTCTTCTGTGCATTTTTGGCACCATTTAAATTTCAATGTTAACAAATACTATCTGTGCCTGGGTGTAATGCTCCAGTTCCTTTCTGAACTGTTTGACTTAAAGTATATTTATATTTAAAATTTTTAAAAAAGTAATGGAAATTGATATCAGGTTCCATTCTCGTGCCAAATGCTGAAAAGGTATATGTTGCTTTTGGAGCATTAGCCAAGGTGTTCCTGGAAATACAGCAGAGCAATTCCAGGTCCACACAGAAATACATTTCAAAAGGAGATAGTAACACTGCAATTAATTACCTTTGCTTCCCACATTTGGCTTAACCTTTTTCTAGAAAGTTGCAAAACAGATGCATAGAAAGCTTCCACGATTTATGCTACTGCTATGATCTACAAATTAAAATAGATGTGTGATGAGAAAATGCAGAATTTTCGTGATTGTGTGAAATATGCTTTCAAAGTCAAAAGTAATTCCAGATGTAATGTTACATTTGCATACTAACTTTCCCTTTTTAATTGATTTTACTTGGAAATATAATTTTTCGTAAACACATACCCATATAGCTACATAGCCCTGGTGTTACATCTGTCAGCGATGCAGTGCTGGGTACTGGTCAGAATAGGACTGTATCTGCTCACCCAGTGCACCCTTTTGTAAGGCAACTGAAGTACAATGACGTCTATGGTCTCTGCACTCAAAGATAACAATACTCCACTTCCCCGGATCCTTTACAGGAACATTGATGTTGTACATGCAAATTACCTTTCAGAACTTCACATGCTGTCATAAATAATGTTTCTACTGTTCCTCACAAGTAGTGTTAGATTAGATTACTTACAGTGTGGAAACAGGCCCTTCGGCCCAACAAGTCCACACCGACCAGCCGAAACGCAACCCACCCATACCCCTACATTTACCCCTTACCTAACACTACGGGCAATTTAGCATGGCCAATTCACCTGACCCGTACATCTTTGTGACTGTGGGAGGAAACCGGAGCACCCGGAGGAAACCCACACAGACACGGAGAGAATGTGCAAACTCCACACAGTCAGTCGCCTGAGTCGGGAATTGAACCCGGGTCTCAGGCACTGTGAGGCAGCAGTGCTAACCACTGTGCCACTGATGCACTCAGAAATCAACAAGTTGCTGTATTGTCTGTTTCATACTCTGTCATGTGTTTCAGTCTTTTAAATAAGCTTTCTCGAGTTAATCAATTCTGAACAAATGTTTGACAAAGTGACCATTATCATAAGCATTGGCGAACAGTGGTGGCAAACATTGTACAGATGAGATTAGATTCTCTACAGTGTGGAAACAGGCCCTTCAGCCCAACAAGTCCACACCACCCCGCCAAAGAGAAACCCACCCAAACACATTCCCCTACCCTATATTGATCCCTGACTAACGCACCTAACACTGTGGGCAATTTAGCATGGCTAATTCACCTGACCTCCACATCTTTGGTTGAAAAATCTCCCTCAGAATATATAATAAAATCTTAGGAAAGCAAATCTTAGCAGGACTTATACACTTAATGGTAAGGTCCGAGGGAGTGTTGCTGAACAAAGAGACCTTGGAGTGCAGGTTCATAGCTCCTTGAAAGTGGGGTCGCAGGTAGATAGGTTAATGAAGAAGGCGTTTGGCATGCTTTCCTTTATTGGTCAGAGTATTGAGTACAGGAGTTGCGAGGTCATGTTGTGGCTTTACAGGATATTGGTTAGGCCACTGTTGGAATATTGCACGCAGTTCTGGTCTCCTTCCTATCAGAAAGATGTTGTGAAACTTGAAAGGGTCCAGAAAATATTTATGAGAATGTTGCCAGGATTGGAGGATTTGAGTTATAGGGAGAGGCTGAATAGGCTGGGCTGTTTTCTCTGGAGCGCAGAGGCTGAGGGGGTGACCTTATAGAGGTTTACAAAATTATGAGGGGCATGGATAGGGTAAATAGGCAAAGTCTTTTCCCTGGAAAGTCCAGAACTAGAGGGCATAGATTTAGGGTGAGAGGGGAAAGATATAAAAAGAATCTACGGGGCAACTTTTTCACATGCGTATGGAATGAGTTGCCAAAGGAAGTGGTGGAGACTGGTACAGTTGCAACATTTAAGAGGCATTTGGATGGGTATATGAATAGGAAGGGTTTGGAGGGATATGGGCTGGATGCTGGCAGGTGGGACTAGATTAGGTTGGGATATCCGGTCAGCATGGACAGTTGGACTGAAGGGGCTGTTTCCATGCTGTACATCTCTATGACTCTGTGATTCTGGTCCCATCTCTTCCTTTGCTCAACAACATCAAATCCATCCACCCAACTTTTACAGAGAGTGAGAGGTAGTAAAATCACAAAAATAAATACACATGTAGGCGCAAAAGGTACAGGATAAAGAACAGAGAGAGGATTTACAGGCTTGAATAGTCAGCAAGTTAATTTACAGGTGAAACACAAGATTGACATACAGTTTTAAATCTTGCTAAAGTGCATGAGACAACCCTTGGTGTGCTTCGTCATCAGTGGCAGAGGGTTGAAAACATGGCTTAGTAGTAAGCAAGCAAACGCACATCACCAGGCTTGTTTAACTTATTTCAGAAAGGAAAAAGATCAGTGTATACACAGAATCAACAGTAAATCGGGGAAGATTAAAGACAGAGTGTTAAAATGTCCACAAAATTCTCTGGTTTAAACTAGGACGTATCAGATACTTGAACAGAACTAAAAATATTTTAACAGCATAATGGATTCTAGATTTTGGTGTGCTTGATGCAGAAAAATAAGTGATCACAATTTAGTCAGTAGTTGGCGATCCCGATTTAAAAAGACTTGCCAGGTCAGGATTAAGAGCTGAAGAATGAAAAGATCTCCAAACATATGGTCCATGTTAGAGGACCATCTCTTCAAACCTCTACTGTCAGGGAGAAGATACAAAAGCTTAAACACAATGTACCAACAGTTTGAAGAACAGCTTCTTCCCTGCTGTTATTAGAATTTCTGAATGGACCTCTCAGCTTTCAAATCTAATGTTATCTTGCTTTTTGCGCACTTTTTGGCAGCCATATTTCTTGCTCTGTTCAACCATCCTATGACCTGTGTATGTCATGGTCTGCCTGTTCTGCTGGAAAAACAAAACTTTTCACTGCACATGTGGTAACAATAAATCAAATCAAATCAAGTCAAATCAATTCAGAATTTGATAAAACTTCTTCATTCATCAATGTGAACCTACATCGTTTTGACACAAGCCTACAAATCACTGGACCACTCATGAGCAGATACAGTGTAGAGGGTACATTATGTAATATTTCAAATGGTGTGCGAGCAAACAGAAGTATAGAGTTGATGATTATCTCCACCCCTATGTAGTTTTTCCAGTGTCAAAAAAAATTATTGGCAAAGGCTGTCCATTGGAGCAAAGGCTGATGCAGCTACAAAGAACCATGTGCTAATTCAAACGGACCTTGCACAGGGAACACCTTCAAACTCGAACAAATACCACTGATATCTGACTGGAGACAAATAAATGAAGTGATCTACAAACAAGCGTTTGATGACATACCTGAACAGAGAAAGACCGGTAACCACACATTTCACAACGTCAACCCCACTGAAAAAAATCAATGTTATCACACCAACTGAAGTGTTTACAAAATGTCAAAAGATCTGACCTCAGAAAACTGGTTCATTATTGGCTAAGATTAACACAGGATCAAGTACCCCTGCAAATTCTAACCAAAAATCTACTCATAGACATTGGAAGCCAAAAGGAAACTTACAAATTAAATTAAAAAATCAACAAACAACACTTTTCCAATTCCACGTCCAGGATCAATACTGCTGAAGTGAAAATCCAATAATCTGTCTGGATATCACAGATGATCTACATGGTACACAGTGCAACACAAGCAATTACAGGTACATTAGCATGCCATGACCTTGAAAGAGCCACAATCCATGGAATCAGTCAAACATCAGAGAAACAATGTAAACTGGATCAGATTAGAGAAGAAACACTTGCAAAACTGAGTATGAAAGAGGTTCAGAACACTTTACCTTCTTCTGATTAAGTGGAGCTGAAATGTCAGCTTTCTTATTGAGTTGAAGGGTTATGGGGAGTGGGCAGCAAAGGGGAGTTGAGGCTGAGATGTAATCAGTCATGATCGTATCAAATAGCTGAGCAGACTCAAAGGGCAAAATTGCCTACTCCTGCTAATAGTTTTTATATTCTTCCTCTGGTAGAGACCAAAATGACTGAGCTACTAGAGTCATAGAGATGTACAGCAGGGAAACTGACCCTTCAGTTCAACGTGTTCATGCTGACCAGATATCCTAACCTAATCTAGTCCAATTTGCCAGCACTTTGCCCATATCCCTCTAAACCCTTTGTATTCAAATACCCATCCAGATCCCTTTCAAATGTTGTAATTGGACCAGGCTCCAACACTTTCTGTAGCAGCTCATTCCACACATGCAACACCCTTTATGTGAAAAAGTTGCCCCTTAAGTCCCTTTTAGGTTTTTTCCCTCTAACCCTTAACCTATGCCCTCTAGTTCTGGACTCCCCCACCCCAGGGAAAAGACCCTCTCTATTTACCCTATCCCTGTCCTTCATGATTTTATAAACCTTTATAAGGGCACACCTCAGCTTCTCCCTGTAGCGCAGGATAATTCCAAACTTCAGAATATCATCTCTGAAACGATGATGTCTTTCGGGGATACTACCCCTCAGCTCACAACGGTGACTGGCCCACTGACAGCGAAAGAAAGGAAGCAGAATGAGCTACGAGCACAGTGGCACAGTGGTTAGCACTGCCGCCTCACAGCGCCAGAGACCCGGGTTCAATTCCCGCCTCAGGCAACTCTCTGTGTGGAGATAGCATATTCTCCCCATGTCTGCGTGGGTTTCCTCCGGCTACTCCGGTTTCCTTCCACAATCCAAAAATGTGCAGGTTAGGTGAATTGGCCATGCTAAATTGCCTGTAGTGTTAGGTGAAGGGGTAAATGTAGGGGAATGGGTCTGGGTGGGTTACGCTTCGGCGGGTCGGTGTGGACTTGTTGGGCAGAAGGGCCTGTTTCCACACTGTAAGTAATCTAATCTAATCCAATTCCAAGATTGACAGCCTTCGAAGGGATCTAGAGCCAGATGAACATAAAACAAAATAAGCTGACAGAAATATCAGCTTGAAGGTGTAGAAACTGAGAAGCCTTCAAACATAACCAGAACTGTACACAGCAGAAAACAAGGAGTTGCAAATCACTCACGAGACACTCCTTTGAGAAATAAATGCCAATAATGATACTTGAGTTGAAAGTAATACGTAGATGGCACCATGCTTCCAAGAACACAAAATAAAACAGAACAAGTTTGAGAGGCTGCACAGTTATTTCAGCAGGCTATGAAGAAGAAAGTATATTGGAACAACAGAAGGCTTCCAATGAAACAAAAGAATCCAGGGTGTAAATTCAAAAGCCTCAAAATGAACTGGAAGTTCCTAAACAGCAAAACAGTAAATACGAGGAAGATTTGCACTGTCCCACAAAAGCTTGAGGAATGACATCAGTCAGTGGCTATTCAAATGCTGGAACAGCAACTCACATCCATGGAAGAGCGACTTGACAACACAAACAGGAATGACGGGCAATATCATTGATGACTATGGAAATCAATGGCATCTCCAGACTGTCACCATCATGAAATACAGACATATCAGCAAATGACCTACATGTTAAAGAGACTCATTCGGTTTGATTGTTGTTGGAAATAGTTAAACTTATTTTTGAAAGAAGAATGTTGCATGTGTACATTGCCTTTAAGAGGATTCATCTTTGCAGACTCCATGTGCTGTGTCTGTACAATGTTGTGCCCCTTTACCCTGCTGTGGGTTTCAAGCTCAGAGAGAAATCAGTTAGTTTTTGTTCTGTCTGCTTCATAGCTCATAGTGTGTTTTACGGTTTTAAGGAAACTAGCCTATGGAATTAATCAATCCCTGGCAAACACTTGATAATTAGACCATTAACAGTAACATGACAACTGGTACCCACAGACAATAAAGCGGAGTGCTTAGATATATAAAAAAAAGTTCAAACAAATAAGCGATTCAGTGCTTACTGTCATTGCAACTACAGGATTGCACTCACTGTCCACACAGACACAATGACTACAACATCACTGCCAGTGATCCTGCAGTTAGAGAACTGAGTCAGTTCAGAGGCCAGTTAGAGACAAGTTCAGAGTCCTGGAGAAGTGTTAGACCCAAAACGTCAACTTCTCCACTTCCTGATGCTGCCTGGCTTGCAATGTTCTCCCAGCCTCCTGCCTGTCTACTTGTGTTCCTGCAGTTAACTGCCTGCATGAGAAAGAACCATCTTTCTTGTGTCTAATGCATTCTGTACCACTTCCAACTCCTTATTTACTGCCATGTTCACCATCCACTTGGTACCTGTCTCGTGGACCATCCCACTGCCCGATAACCACCCTGTGAACCCTCACGGCCTCATCCATTGCCACACTCACTCCCTGAGTGCAACAGCAATCTGGGCAGTGAGTGACATGGCTTTTGCAGATGGAATCAAGCACAGGGGAATTGCCTGAAGATGAGAACTGCGCAGTGAGCAGGGGTTGAGTGAGAAGCAATAACAATGGATACACAATGACATTAGGGGCACCGGTGGCCTCTTTCAGTACAATGTAGCTACACAATGATGATGTTTGTGTACTTTCAGTTCCAGTGCACTTGCAGGAGGTACAGAGTCATGGAGATTCAAATGAGACTTCAATAATTCCATTATTCATTAGACCTTTGTTTCAGAATATTTACTGATGATGCAACACATTGTACCAAGAGTAATATCTTGACATAAATGCAGTCATGGAAATTTAAAACTAAAGAGCAAGAATGATAAACATCCATGAGTCTTACCCTACCAAAATGATTAAGCTCAATGTAACTGTCTCAGAATTTGCAGCCTGGACATTGAGGGTTCAACATTTTAGGGCATGCTGATCTACCCCAACATAGTCGTGAAATGTCTTGTGAAAACCAGAGTCAAAATCCACACAGCAATTAAAGCTATTGTATGAAAATTCAAGATTGAAAATGATGTTGAACCATTTCTATGCACAGATCAACATCTAGAGCCAAACTCTAATAATTCTCTCCCAAATAATCAGTCCAGCACAAAATTTATACAGAGTAACAGCAGAAAATATTGGAACACAGATGTTACAATGAAAGAATACCAGATTAGAAATATTTGTTTTTAAAGCCTTGACTTTCCATATTAAGAACTTCAAGCAACAATTCTAAAGCCAGATAAGTTAAACAGGCAACATTTCATGAAGATCTTGTCTTAGACGTAATACTTTGCGTAAACAGAGAGATTATCTGCTAAAATACTTTTAGAGACTGAGACTCCCACTGACAACATTACTACAATCTCTGCTCATTTTGTTGCAGGTCACTCTTGAGTTTTAATACAAAGTGAAATTCTGCAGGTGTCAGCTGTCTCTTTTATCATAATGGGAGGACAAAGAACTGTGTAGTGTGAATAATAACTCACATTAAATGCTGATAGCCAATCTCAATTTTTGAAAACTACTTAGTGTGCACCAATATTTCAAAGGCTGCGCCTTGCAAGTCTGCAACTTAACCCTTAAGATTACTTCACAATGCCTTTTGTTTCAGTAGTGTGCTCCTCCTGTTCACTGATGCAATTTATGCAGATAAGTGAGATTCACGCAAGATGTTTCTGAAATAGCAGGTTAACATTAAATTGCATTATATAATTATTTGCTAGTCTCATTATGATTAGCTGGAAACAGGTGTATCTTGAGATCTATGACAATACATCCTTAATCTCAAGCTGAAGTATTCATTTCCACATGAGGAGAATCGGAAAGCTAAAGAGAAAGCTAACCATCACACTTGTGCACTTACTAATGATTGTTCACAGAATGCCACAGTTAGAGGCCAGTGTTTAGTTCACAGGATAGCTACATACTCTGCTGAAATAAAATGGTCATTTCCAATAACCAGTAAATATTACATTTTACCATACTCCTTATTACTTAATATTATAGTAGAAAGGATAATACAACCTGGTTTTGAAAACTGGAAGTCCTCTTGTTGTCATCCAGTAATACGAAATAAGTGATGCAATTTGCACAGAATAAATGCTCAAAACATTTATTAAGATAATAAAATCTCATTGCGAGAATCACAAAGAAAATATTGTATGAAAAATGCAAAATAATTATAAACAATGTGATGTTTTGAGGATTCTTACTTAAGTTTCTATAAACTCAATCATTTTTGTCACCACTCACAGATGGGTGCTTGTGCTATGAAGATTTGTTCACACCCGGATGTTTGAGTCCTTGTGGTGATATGCATTGAAAGCTTTCTGAAAGATCTCTTTGATCAAAATTGTCCTTAATGTGAAATACACTAAACATCATCAGTTGGAATTACTGCTTTTACTTTACATAGAGTCAAATGGTTTAGAGTCATAGAGATGTACAGCACGGAAACAGACCTATCGGTCCAACTCAAACAAAGCAAAATAACATTTCATTGCAAACGTATGAGCTAATTTTGCCTCTCTTTCTTTCAGAATAGGTATAAGAAGAAGCACATTAGTTGTATTAACACAATAACTTGAGTTACCCAATTCTGTCATTTCTGAATCATGTTATTTGTCTCAAGTTAAAAATCACAAAACACTGCTCCATAACCACCTGATGAGGGAGCAGGGTTCTGAAAGTTAGTGCCTCCAAATAAATCTGTTGGACTATAACATGGTATTGTGTGAGTTTTAACTTTGTACACCCCAGTCCAACACCAGCACCTCCAAATCATCTTATATGTCCCATTTGTGTCTGATGATCTTGCTATTTAAAATACTTTTTAATGTCTTCCTAAATTATGCTAAAATTATTTGAATGGCAGCTACCAGCTTCTGAAACCAGCTGCAGTTTCATTGCAGTCACAGATTGACTTGCATTTTTCAATATTTTCGCACCTAACTACTGGCTATGGATCTGTGTTGCCTCAGAGTTAGAAAGCTGAGGATTTGTGCTGGGCTACAGAAACTTGAGTAAAAAGGGAGTGCACCAGTGGGGGAAGTTCTTCCCTGTCAGAGGTTCGGACTTGGCCCTCTCAGGTGAATGTTAAAGACGTTCTGGTTTTACTTCAAAGGCCACGAGGAGTCTCCCAATATCCTGGCTAATACTTATCATGAAACAACATAAAAACAGATTATCTGGGTCTGTACCATTTTGCTGTTTCTGGCAGCCTTACAGTGGGAGAACTAGCTGCCACTTTTCCTTCATTACAACAGTAATTGCGTTATGACAATGCTTACACATCAAAAGTAATTACTTAGCTGAAAAATATAGTGGGATGTCCTGAAGTCTGGTACATAAATGGAAGTCTTTGTTTCTGGAAGAAGGCAGGACATGTATCTATAGGGGACATGTATCTGTGCAGGACATGCATAGATAGAATTTATCTCCCAGTGATTAAAAAGTATGAACAAGTGCATTTTCACTTTCTAAACATTTACGGTCATTCCAGGTAGGTTTAAAAATATTCACTTGTGGCATTGTATGATATTGTAACTATTGTTCGGGATGACTTTACCTCCAGATTTGAGTCGAGTCACACTCAAGAATTGCTGTGTGTTTTTATTACTCATGTGTTAGTTTTGCAGTTATAGTGTAAAAGCTGCCTTGCACCGATCCTCTGTACCTGCCTAATAACATAGAAGGGATTGGTATTCAGTTTGATGTCATGAATTGGCTTTTGAACTTGATTCTTCAAACTCAGATTTTCCAACTAAAGGGCATGGGAAAAAAAAAGGAACCTGATGGATTGACACCCCAAGGCACCAAACACCATGAAAACACAATCAGTCGAGACCAGCAGGGAAATGAATTGTGGTTGAATCACATCTTCACATCAGTCAAGAAACAAACACCCATGGTTAGATGTTTAGCCCATTTGCGCCGTAGGGAATGAACGATGGCTGGATATGAATCAATTTGACATTGGCTTTATCTCATGAGTAAGCTTAAAAGTAGAACTCAAATCTAACACTATGGCCTTCTGAGGGTGTATTGGCATAAATGTAGAGTGGGAGGGTGGTTTAACAAACAACTGGTTGCTTGCTAGTAAGGTAGCAAAGATTGGCGTTCTTACATGTAGGCCAACTGAGGTTCATAAGTGGCCAACTAATGGCCACTACTGTGATTTTACCTGTTGCAGAGATGGCTGTGTCCAGTGCAGCAGGTTGAATCAAAGAGAGAGTGCCTGCTTTTTTTGGTGCCCAGAGGATGACCCTTCATTGAATCTGCTATTAGTTTCCCTCACCATCACCTCAACACAACACCTAACATTGGAGCTTGCCAGTCCCGAATTACCTCTGCCTGCACTTTATGGGTCATTTTCTTCAGAGCAATCAGAGCAGTGGCCAAGTTTCCCAGTGGTGCATCTGGAACAAAATGCTACACTTTGATGGGGGTGAATGGCCTGTCTCCAACCAACATGGTTGGCTGGTGGCCATGAAATGGCTGTAGATGAGTTAGCCAAGCAGACCAGGCTGAGTCCTGCCATTTTTGCTACTGTCATCGACATGCTAGCAGCAAGAATATAAAACATGTAGAAATGTCTTTGGCACAGACTTACTGCCTTGTTCTCTCACCAATTTTCTCTTTTATGCCTTTGCCCAATGGTGACATCCTTATTTGGGTTATTCGTCCCTGGAAAGAGGTCATTTGTTGGCCAATAATTCATTAGGTTATTATCCACAATTGACTGACAGAAAACCATGAGGTGTGCTCAAATTGATGCTAGCACCATGCAAGGAATGGAAGAGAAAAATCTATCGGCTGCCATTACTATTGGAAGAGGTTGTGCTGTTATTATGATGCATGAGGGAAATGGAAAAAAGAAGTTATTTTAACTGGTTGTCCAAGTATCTAATTGAATGTCAAAAACAAAATCCTATGTTCAATCCAAGCCTGTTTCAAAGGTGACATTTCTCAAAGCACAACAGTTTATATCTTCCCCTGTAGACTTCAATCCCATTCCTGTCCAAATGTTTCTCAAGCAGGTTTTTGAAGGCGCTGTAATGAGCACAGTATCCTGTCCCAGATATTAAAAGTAAATTAGGCTTAAAGCATTTGTTGAAATGTAGCAGAGAGGTGGCAAAGAACTGAGGTGGCTGATTGTCCATGACTCAAACCGTGCACTTTCGCTTGAAATGTCACATTCATTTCTGAGATTCAGTCACAGGTTGCTCGCATTAAAACAACCAGAATTCAGTGGCACCTGAAGCTTAAAGTCAAAGCAAGTTTGTAGAATACTCCTTGTCTTTGTGCACGACATTGGGAGTGACCTTTCATGGTTCTATTGGAGACACAGTGTCTAAATATTATGAGAAATGATGATTTGAGATTTGCAACCACGAAGTTACCATCAAGCACTATCATAATGGAGGAAATCGGGCAACAGATTCTGCCGCTTGAAAAGTTCAATGCAGAAATCTAGAAGTCACTAACAAGAGGTATTCCACTCCTCTGCAGGGCATACCATTACTGTCCTTGTGACAGACTTAATACTGAAATACCTACAACACCATGAATTAATTACTTGTTCAATTGTTCTGCATTCATATTGGATGAAAAAGTTAAGAATGATCCATTTAGGACTAAGAAACCTTTTAACAGCATCAGAAGCTATTTTCTTTTATTATTCCTTTATGGGAGGTGAACCTTGCTGCTGAAGCCCATCCCTATAGAACTCTACACCTAAGTGCTCTTGAGAAAATATTGATGAGTCACTTTCGTGATTTGTTGCAGTCGATGTAGTGTTTGTCCACATACAATGCGATTTTTCCTACAGTTCTGTTAGATGGTGAGTTACAGGATTTTGATGCAGTGAGGCTGACAGAATAGTTAAATATTTCTAATTCATGAAGGCATCTTTCACTAGATGGAGAAATTGAAGGTGGTGCTGTTCCAAGCATTTATTTCCCTCATCTTGCTTGGTGATAGAGTCAATTGCAAATAGTTTGCACCAGTGCTGGAAGTGTTGTCTGGAATTCAAATCAAATTGCTATGTTCAGGATAGTATTTTTCAAAGTAGTTGGAGCTGTGCTCATCCAGGCAAGTGGACAGTATTCCATCATAATCCAGACATGTGTTTTGCAGATAGTGGTGGGCCAGAAGATGAGTTATTTCAAGCAAAATAACAACCTCTGACCTATTCGGTCAGCCAGAGTATTTATGTGCAACTCTTACTTAATAGTGACTGCAGAAAGATGATAGTGGAGGATTCAGCAATGGTAATGCCAATGAATAAGAAAAGTGGTTGGAATCTCTGTTGATGGAGATAATCATTGCCTGACACTCTTATGTAGTGAACTGTACTTGTCAATTAGCAGCCCAATTCTGTATGTTATTCCGGTCTTGCTGCATGTAAGTTCAGACTGTTGTATTATCTGAGGAGTTGCAAATGGAACCAAATACTATGCAATCATCAGAGACAATCATTAATTTTGGACTGATGACAAACAAAAGTCTTGATGAAACAATGGAAAGTAGTGCATGCTACTACCTCAAATGAACTAATGTAGTATGCTCTGGGCTGAGATAATTGATTACAACTATCTGCCTTTGTTACAATTGCAGCCCATGGTAAATTCTCCCTGATTCTCAATGACTTAAATTGTTACTGGTTCCACACTGGATCAAATGTTACCTTGATATTGTGGGTGCTCACAAGTACCAAACATTTCAGACAACTAGATAGATATACTGAAGGGCAAGTAGATATATATAAGGTTTGGAAAATAGTATAGGATGACACTTGCCTCAAGCATTCTAAAAGTTACACAGGAAACAAATTTAATATAAGCTTGATTCAAAAACCTATTTACATTTTTAAAGAACATGGTCACTGGACACAGATACAGATTGAGCTTGAGTCGCCTTACAATGGCAGGCATTTATCCCAACTGGGAACTGGTCCAGCCTATAAATGAGACAATCATATTGTAATTGTCTCCTGACAAATTATATAAATGGGTAACCGGCAATACCGTAAGGTATCTAAATACACAGAAAAAAAATACTTCATCGAACAGTCTTTCTTGAGCTGATTTGAGCTGGTAGATTAAAGCTTTTGTCTTATTTTGAACCATAACATTCCACTATGACAAATATTCCTTGAAACATTACAAACTGGCACAGCAAACAGGGTAATCTACGAGGGGAATCACATGGTTAGACACACCAAGTGGCTGAGTACCCTTTTTTTGTTACGACCCAAAGGAGGGTGTGAGACTGGCAACTTGATGAACATGTCAATGTGATCGAATTAGAAGACTGTAAGATGGTACAATGCAAAGGGACACTGCACAAAGCTCAGAACTGCCAAGTAGACAAGCCCCATTATATGACTGGTAGTCCAGAATCATTGGGCCGGGGATGGTGGGAGAGTAGAACAATAGCTAATGTGTGACAGAGGCCAACATGATCACAGGCCAGGAACCACTGGGTGAAGAACAGCCATAAGAAGCTCCAAGCAGCCAAGTGAGTTAATCCCACCACACAATCAGTAGGCTAGAATGACTGGACAGTAGATCAAGAGCAATTGGGTGATAAGAACTCGAACCATCACAGGGCAAGGACCATGGCAAAGGATGACCATAGATATGAGGAGAAGCCATATAAGGTGGTTGTCAATTAGAAAAATGGCATGTATGAATGTCTGAGAGATGAATAATTAAATTTCTGGTGGATATGAGAACTAAATTTAACACATAAAATGAAGAACAAGGGTTAGGACCTAGCAGAGAAACAAATGATCTGGTGGGATTCAAATTCAACCAGGATAGGAGTCATGAGAAGATTCGGAAATATAATCTTGAAGTACTGTAGTTGTTGAGATTACTATTGAAAAGGAAAATAGAAAAATGTGTGTGGGCGTGGGTACTGTACCTACATCCACCCCTTCCTCTTAACGTTAATTTCATAGATGGACCACTCTGTGTAAACAATATTGTCCCTCACACCTTTTAAAAACCTTTTTCCTCTCATCTTAAAGATATGCCCCTTAATCTTGAAATTTCCCACCCTAGAGAAAAAGACAACAGCCATTGACCTTATTTATACCCCTCATGATTTTATAAACCTCTATAAGGTCACACTTTAACATCTCATGCTACAGTCAAGAAAAACCTCAGTCTAAACAGCCTCTGCTCATATCTCAAACCTTCCATTTCCAGCAATGTTCTGGTAAATCGTTTCTGACCCCTCTCCAGCTTAATATTATATTCTTCCTATAACAGGGCAGCCAGAACTGGACATAGTACTCCAGAAGAGGCCGCACCAACATCCTGTACAACCTCAAAATGACGTCCCAACACTTATACTTAAAAGGTTTGAGCAATGAAGGCAAGCGTGCTAAATGCCTTCTTAACCAACCTGTTCATAGTGTCATAAACTTCAAAGGATAATGTACCTGAACCCCTAGGCCCCTCTGTTCTACAACACTATCCAAGGTCCACTTTAGCTGTATAAGCCCTGCCCTTGTTTGTTTTACCAAAATGCAATACTTTGCATTTATCTAAATTAAACTCCCTCCCCCACTCTTCAGCTTAATGGCCCAATTGAACAAGATCTCTTTGTAACCTTTAATAGTTTTCTTCACTGTCCATTATACCACCAGTCTTGATGCTATCCGCAGACTTACTCACTATGTCTTCTATATTCTTATCTAAATCATTTATAGAAATGACAAATAAGTGGACAGCGCCAATCTCTGTGGGAAACTACTGGTAACAGGCCTCCAGTCTGAAAAAAAATCCACCATCACTCTGTATCCTGCTGTTTACCCAATTTTGTATCCAATTGGCAAGCTCACGTTGAATCCCTTGTGATCTCACTATACTAATTAGTCTGCAATGAGGAATCTTGTCAAAGGTTTTACTGACGTCTAAGTAAACAATGTCTACTGTCTGCGCTCATTGGTCTTCCTGGTTACTTCTTCAAAAAACTCAATCAGGTTTGTGAGGCACGATTTTGCAAAAAACCATGCCGACTATCCCTGATCATTCCTTACTTCTCCAAATGCATCTAAATCCTATCATCTCTCTCCTTCACTTCTGAGAAACTGCAGAATCTAACCTTAGGAATGGGAACTTATAAAATGGTAAGGGCTGGATGGTGATGTTCCAGATTAATCAAAAGATGCAACTCCTCAGTTATATTATGGACCAGGCCAGATCGCTCAAAGCATTTCAAGACAGTAGCCTGGACCTTAACTTTGCTAGTTATTGAAAACAAGTGTAAACTGGATATTCCAGGAATGATGCAGCTGGCCCAACCACTTAGTTTTAAACAAAGCAGAATTTATTTGCGAGGTGACCTTATGGAGGTTTACAAAATTATGAAGGACATAGGATAAATAGGCAAAGTCTTTTCTGTGGGGTTGGGGAGACCAGAACTAGACGGCGTAGGTTTAGGGTGAGAGGGGAAAGATATAAAAGAGACCTATGGGGCAACTTTTTCACACAGAGGGTGGTATGTGTATGGAATGAGCTGCCAGAGGCTGGTACAGTTGCACATTTAAGAGGTATTTGGTATATGAATAGGTAGGGTTTGGAGGGATATGGGCCGGGTGCTGCCAGATGGGACTATATTGGATTGGGATACCTGGTCGGCATGGATGGGTTGGACTGAAGGGTCTGTTTCCATGCTGTACATCTCTATGACTATGACTCTACTACTGAATGAAACACAAACAAAAGAGAACAGAATATAGAATAACTTAACCTATCCAACAACCCAACAGATTATCCCAACTTAATGATACTGTTCCAAATTCCTGCAACAATTCCCATAAACACCCCTTGATAAAAAAGGTAGAATCATACACAGGATTGTACAAGAAAGAAGTCAGAGAAAGGGAGAGTTAGCAGGGATCTGCTTCTTTGGGTTCAGCAGCTTCCCAACTGCCTGACTGCTTTCAATGAACAGCAGATTGCTAAAACCCAATCAAACCAAACCAGAGAAAAGCTGAGCTGGGAAAACTGGCCATTCCCTTTTCATTGTACAAGTGTTTTAAAAAAAAACTTGAAAGCTTTTTTCCTGAGGCAGTATCTGTTAGCTACAATCAAACTGGCCTGAAACTCTTCAACACCAGACCTTTTTAGAATCACTGCTTTTATGATCACACTGAAAACAAAGGCAAGGACAGCACAACCTTGTTAAAGGAGCAGCGTCATCACAAAGAGAAAAGAGTAAGTGGTTGATGGTCAACTTAAGTTCAGCATCTTACTCATCCCAGCCCAAGCTTGGCTTTAGGCATCTGGGTTGAAATAAAGACTGGGCAATGGACCTCAAAAAAGGGACACATATCAGCAAGTTCAGAATCCTTGCCAAAGACTGACTGTGACAGGTCACAGCTTAAGTGGTAACATTGTGTTTTATGTCTGTTTAGGAGTGAGGGGGAAGGGATAAACTTGAAATGCAGCCCATCTAATTGTGTGGGTTTGCAAACCAGCATTTATGTCACTTTGAAAGTAGTTTAATCCCCTGTGGTCTATTTTGAATGTGTTTTAAAGCAGTTTGCTGTTTTGTGTATCTTAATTGATTACTTTCTTTACTGTTAAGAGCTTAATTATTTTTATTGTGTGCTTGATGTTTACATGTATGTAATGAGACTTATGATTTGAATTAAAAGGGGCGTGTATTTTACTTAAAATGTTTGGAGTAACTACAATGGATTGTGCACTGGACTGGACAGATTTCAGGGTGATGCAAAGTTTAAGGATTCATTTTCTGCCATGAGTCTCAAAAGATTAGCAGGCATTTTGGGTGGTACGGTGGTTCAGTAGTTAGCACTGCTGCCTCACAGAACCCAGGACTCAAGTTTGATTCTAGCCTTGGATGCCTGTCTATGTGGAGTTTGCATGCTCTCCCTGTGCCTGCATGGGTTTCCTCCCACAGTCCAATGACGTGTAGGTCAGGTTAATTGGCCATGCCAAAATTGCCCATAATGTTAGGTGTATGGTAGGGGAATGGGTCTGGGTGGATTACTTTTCAGAGGGTCGATGTGGACTTGTTGGGCCGAAGGGCCTGTTTCCATACTGGTGTAAATCTAAACTCATTTTAATTTTTGATGTTGTTAATTAGAATTTAGAAACAAACTTCTTCTTTAGATTAATATCCCCATTGTGTGGAAGCAGACCATTCAGCCCATCGAGTCCACGCCAACCCTCTGAAGACCATCCCACCCAGACCCAGCCCCTTACCTTATTCCTGTAACCTCA
The DNA here is from genome assembly GCF_020745735.1 of Hemiscyllium ocellatum. NCBI lineage: Eukaryota > Metazoa > Chordata > Chondrichthyes > Orectolobiformes > Hemiscylliidae > Hemiscyllium > Hemiscyllium ocellatum. Next base: position 33,856,884 of record NC_083421.1, on the reverse strand, counting down.
CTCCTAACATGGGCCAATCCACCTAACCTCCACATCTTTGAAGGAAACCGGAACACCCAGAGGAAACCCACACAGACACGGGGAGAACATGCAAACTCCACACAGTCAGTCGCCTGAGGTTGGAATTGAACCTAGGTCCCTGGCTGTGAGGCAGCATTGCTAACCACTGAGCTGAAAATGTGTTGCTGGAAAGGCATAGCAGGTCAGGCAGCATCCAAGGTGCAGGAGAATCGACGTTTCAGGCATGACCCTTCTTCAGGAATGAGGAAAGTGTGTCCAGCAGGCTAAGGTGCCACCCTAAGGTGATTTAATTTCCAAAGAAATGGAGAGTTTTCAAGAGACTTGACAATTAATATAAAATCCTGCAATTAAGCAACTAGCCTGTGGGGAATTACTTGGATTGAATGATTCAAGTGACTGAGACAGTGTGACTTTGAAGCCAGAAGACATTGTCACACAGTGAATGAAGTTCTGATCAGTTTTAAAATCTAGACTCTCATAGCAAAGTTAAAAAAAAGCAATTCAAATGTAGTCAGCTCCCAGGGAACACAATAGACCTGAGATACATAAGGTGCTGATTTGAAAAGATTATTCTGTGTCTGGTTAAACATTGCGCATTTTAAACTAAGTAATTACCCTGAACATTGACCCCAAATATTGATTTTAAAAGCTTGTTTAAGTCAGGTCAAAGAATTTGAGCCCAAATGGCACAGTGGTTAGCACTGCTACCTCACAGCACCAGAGACCTGGGTTCAATTCCCGCCTCAGGCAACTGTCTGTATGGAGTTTACACATTCTCCCTGTGACTGCGTGGGTTTCCTCTGGGTGCTCCAGTTTCCTCCCACAGTTTAAAAATGTGCAGGTTAGGTGAATTGGCCATGCAAAATTGCCCGTAGTGTTAGGTGACAGGGTAAATGTAGGGGAATGGGACTGGGTGGGTTGCTCTTCGGAGGGTCGGTGTGGACTTTTTTGGGCTGAAGGGCCTGTTTCCACACTGTAAGCAATCTAAAAAAAAGAAAGTGAATCAATACAGACACAGGTAATAGGTGTGCATTTCTCCAGATGTAAGCGTATATATGGTCATCCTGAACAGCAGAGAATATACATTATTTCACAGGAAGGTCACCTAGAACATAAAAAGAAATTTGAAACCTCATTGGAGCAGAATGAAGTTGCAGTTGTCAAAGATTCACCATTCTCCGGTTGCAACTACATCAGAGGATCAAGGGATGATTACATCTGATTTGCAAAACCAGGTTTAGCACTTTGCTGGTAAGGCCCTTATAGGGTCCTGGTAATCAGAGTTAATTGCACATATGGAAATGAAAGGCTAGCAGAAACACTTGACACATATCAGGGAGTATAGAAACACAAAGAACAATAGAGACTTCACAATGATGATTGGTAAAGTTCTCTTTTTGAGGTCCATGGAAAAGCACAATACTATTGGTACACCTGGCAATCACGATTACTGAAGGAATCAAGTCCCCAAGGGACTCAACAAGGCCTGCTGTAAGAACTCAAGCGATGTCATTTGCAACCAGGAGAGTTATGTATTGTGTGTCACAGTTAACACAGCAATATGCTTGAGGAGCAGGTCACAGCAGTTTGGAGATGGGGAACAGCAATGCCTGTGGTTGCAAAACAGCAATGATGATTTCTTTTATATTTAATTCATTCATGGGATGAGGGTATTGCTGGCTGGGCCAGAATTTATTGCTCGTCCCTAATTGCCCAGAGAGCAGTTGAGAGTCAGTCACATTGATGTGGGTCCAGAATCACATGTAGGCCAGATCAGATACGAATGGCAGTTTCTTTCCTAAAAGGACATTAGTGAACCAGATGGGGTTTTTTTTCTGACAATTGGCAATGGTTTCATGGTCATCACTGGACTCTTAATTCCAGATGTTCATGGAATTCAAATTCAATCATCTTCCAATGTGCAATTCAAACCCCGGTTCCCAGAACATTGCCTGGGTCTCTGGATTAACAATTCAGTGATAATACCACTAAGCGATTGCCTCACGTTTAAATGCCATGTATAAATCTAGCATAAATATCATTCACTGTCGTTTAAACTTTCTACCACCTCCCCCCCCTCCCCAATTATAGCTGATTGCAGATGGTTGTGTCAGCTTTAAGTATGAAACAAATTATTTGTTGTCAAATTTGTCCTATGTGAATGATAGCTGCAGGTTCACATTTTGGATAATCTGTTCAGTGTTCAGAGTTTGAACAAGACAAGCTGCTAAACTTCATTAAATGTATATGAGCATCTGGGCTAACTCTGTGGCTGCTGTGCACCACTCAAGTTACTAATTCATATTCTAACACTTAATTTAAAGAAAAGGATTTTGAACTACTCAAATAATTATGTAGAGACAGTCAATATTTATTACAACTGAAAGCTAGAACAAGTGTGTTGATTATGAAGTGATACAGAGAAAAGTGAAGTTTAAATTGAATTTTAAGTTCAATTTGAATTTAACTAAACACTGAAGAATACAGGGATCGGGATGATTGAAAGAAAGAACTTTCCTTTACCCAAATGGGTGACTTGCTGCTTGAATGTAGATAATAATGTTATCCGTCCATGTCCTATATGAGTTGGGTAGTGTATTTAATTTGATTTGATTTATTATTGTCATATATACCAAGTAACAGTGAAAAGTATTGTTTTGTGTGCAACCAGACAAATCATACCTTACACAAGTACATCAGAATAATAGAACAGAAAGCAGACTATAGTGTTACAGTCACAGGGAAATGCAAAGAAAGGTCAACTCTAACATATGCAAGGTCTGTTCATGAATCTGATAACAACAGGGAAGAAGTCATTCTTAAATCTGTTGGTAAATGTTTTCAAATTCTTGTATCTTCTGTCCAACAGAAAAGGGTGGTATAGAGTATAACCAGGTAGGAGGAATCTCTGATGATATTGGCTGCTTTCCTGAGGCAGTGGGAACTGTAGACAGCATCAATGAAACTAAGGCTGCTTTGCATGGTGGACTGGGCTGTGTTCACAATTCAGTAATTTGCTCTTAACTCTCTTGAAATTTCCAGCATCTGCCATGAACTTAAATGGTGGCAGACTGTGGAAAAGAAGAAGACTGTGAGACCATTACTGAGCCTTGATATCTTCAATAGTCTTCACAGTACAGTGAGCAACTGACATTCCTGCTTCTACTCATGGTCTCAACAACGATTGTACACACACTGATATCTAACATCTGGTCTCCCTGCAGGGAGTAATTGCTAATGATCTGATGGAGGATATATTGAGATACATACGTCCTGAGGGGAAGTGAATCTCAAAATCGCTGAAATTTGTGGAAGATGGGGCGGGGAGTGGGTGGAACCAGACAACAGTTGAGCAGTACTAATGAATTCAACATGAGATCAAACAATTGGGAGAGGATGTGGAAGCCAAACTGAAGGATGCACAGTGGTAAGAGATGGTTTAGGACCCTCGTATAAAAATGGGTGTTTTATCCCTGGTTTACAATATCTTCCCACATGCCCGTAATTCTGCAGCTGGTAGTTCATGTTGGCCTCACTGGTAAATTTGGAGCATATTGCTGGCATAGAAGCCAACGAGTGTTGGGAAAAGCAAGATCCAAAGGGTGGCAGGCAGATAGGAATTAGGCATCTAGGTAGGTAAAATATGTACTGTATTATATAGACCTACTGGAACACTAGAATTTAACTTCCTGGCTCGAATCAGGGTGAGGAGACACGCACGGGCAATCCTATAGGCCTGACACTCAAACCGGAACTCCATTAACAAACATATCAACTTGGATTCCATTTACCAACCTCTGCGAAAAAGAATTTGGAGTGATATCACCCAACTTAAGAGACCAAGGCACGGAAATAGAAAGCGAGACAGAACACCAGCGCTTCACCAGAGACTCACGGATGATGTTACCAAGCATGGTGACGAAACATCTGAAAACAAATCTACCAGCTCAGCGAACAAACTTACAACCTGATCCACAATCTGAGCTACAAATCTTCTCCAAAATCGCAAGTTTGATGATTAATGGACATTTTTGTTGGTTGATGCTACGGGATCCCGCTGCCATCACTGAAAATATATTCTGCTCCCATATTACCCTCTGTGCTTCTTCAAATGGTATCCAGTTGTACTGACACATCAGTTGAGGGAGGGTATTACATGATAAACAGCAGGAAATTTCCTTGGGCATGTTTGAACTCATATTGTAAGATTTCACAGAATGAGGAATCAATGTTAAAGACTCCCAGGGCCACTTACTCCAGACTCTTTACTGCTGTATATTTTGTTTGTTTGTTTTATCTCTCTCCCTTGATCCCACCTGCATTTTCTAATCTGAAATTTCACTTTCTGTTTGTGTCTCAGGTCTCATTTACATGTCCTGTTTTATACTCAGCGAGGAGGCTTCGACAGGCTAGCTTTGAGAAACTGGCTGTTACTTATCCTGTTTAAGGATGGCACAGAGTCCTCATAAAGAATGCTCTGAAGGATGTATGACCAGAAATGTCCACTGACAATATGCGAATGATTTATGGATAACAGTCAGTGTGGTTGTCAGCAAGCACCATTCCTTCGTATAACAGGAAAATTTACTTTTGGTCAAATGTACCTGGTACTGCCACTAGAACTATTAATTTCAAAGATTCTTTTTTTAGATCATGCTGCAATCTCTATTCCTAGAAAATGAAAATGCATGATAAAGATTTATTACAGCACTAGTTTAATTCAGGTACAAACGTCAAACGGCCCTTGCTTAATGTGATAATTTTTGGCAATGCTTACCAAATATATGACACTTACACAATAATATTTAACTTCTTAAGTGCAGTTCTTCAATATATACATACCAAACATCATCCTGTAGGCATTTCTATGAGGTACCATAGAATTGGGAAAATAAAAAGGGGCTGAGGTGATGTGCCATGGCTGAGTCAGTGAGAATATGGTTGCGATGTTGATGTGAGTCCACACTGCAAGCATGCACTAAGCTAATTATAGCTGCAAATTGATTTCAATATGATAATTAGTCCCTTGCTCAATTCCCTGATGGTACTTAAATTGTGCTCAATTACCCCAATTAAACAGATCCTTCCAGACTTTCATGCTATCTATGGTAATGTCCATTCCTGAGTATCATTTTTAGAAACCTGCCTTTTGCTTCTTACTGGACTTGCAATGTTGCTTTGGCTAATTTATTGAACAATTCATCTTTTCCTATTTTTTCTTTTACATATTTTAAATACAGATATCATGTATTGGCCCCATTTCAGAAACCTTGCTTACCACTGAGTGAGGATGATTGCCAGGTGGAACCTTTTGCTGAAGTGCAGGGTCTTAATCTTTCGGACAACCATTGCTGTCATAAACAAAGCTTAAAAAAACCCTCAAACCCATCAATACACAATGGCACTAAATCACAAGGATGGAATAATGTAGGTTGTCATGCAATGCCATTGTAACAATTCCAGTGCTCTCATGCCCCATTCATTCATTTTGTCCTATCTGAAGATGCAAGCAGAGTGGATGGATTTTGTTAGCTCTCTCTGTTGTTACAGGCACCATGATTTGCTGCTCTCCATTAGGACTGGGTGCTTCATCAGAAAGCTGCCTCTTTATCTCCTTGATTCCTCATGAGGTTGTGCCAGTGCTGGGTGCCTTGAAGCGGAAAGATCATTTATGTGTGACCATTTCACAGGCCATCTATTGTGACAGTTCTATCATTTGTCAGCTGAGTAACAGAAAAAAGAACAATTCCTGAATCTCTGGTGTTAATTCCAAGGCTTGTTGGTTGAGAGATAAACTATGTGCAGGCAGATTAGATTGGAGTAGAAGGTGAAGGAAATGGAACACATTGGGCAGATGTGTCTTGAATGATATGTGTGCATGGAGATGGATCCTCACACAGACTAATTGAGCCGAATGACCTGCATGAGCTTCTGTGCTGTTAAGGTGTTAGCTTGGTGTCTACTGCATTTGGTTGTACGCATGACAACAAGAACCGATCAGAATCATGATGTTTAGAGACAGAGCGCCCACCGCATAATTCTACGAAGGTCTGAGTTATTGGTGCCATGAAAGCTATTTTCCAATGAGTTGTCTTTCTTTAGTCCACCATAATGTGGCATTCCTCCTTAATCAATAGAGCATGTTTCTTCTTTAAGCTTGTAATCTGAAGATGTGGAAAACTCGACTGACATTCTTTTATTTCCTGGATACTGAGTGGCAGGAGCAAGAATGGCCATGTTTCCCCTACACTGACTCTAAAAGCAATTGGAGGCTTTTTACTTGTTTCTGTGCATGGTTTGTTACCAAACATTCTTGTGAAGAATGACAATTAGCTGTCCAGAGACCAATAAAGGACAATGTCCTTTAAGTTCATGCAAAAAGCTACCGCTCTCTTCACTGTCTGACTATCATTTACAATGATCTTTCCAATGTACTTGGAAAATTAACAATGTGAAGAGGGATTGATCGGCATTCATGCATATTAGGAGATTAACCCCTTCACTTGGGTATATTACCTTTAAACTGCAAACCTCACTTTAAAATGGTCTTAATGCCTTGGTGGGCAATGTTTAATGGGTAATGTTAACCTATCTGTATGAAATTGCTAGGAGCACCGTTTTAAATAAAAACACGGACAGTGTTATCTCAGGCTGACATCATGAGGATCAGCAAATCCTTCAATGCCAGTCTGTATGACTCGAAGCTAAACGACAGCGCAGCCTCCCAGTTGTTCCTGTTCTCTATCACAGAGGTCTTAGACGACAGAACATGGGAGAGGCTGGACCAGCCACTATCTCTGGATGAGCTGACCAAGGCTGCGAGTTGTTCGAATTCTGGACGTGGCTTCCAGTTTACTGTTCCCCACCCTCTCCCCCGCCACCGGATCGTCCATCTGCATCAATGATACAGTTGAAGCCTCCAGCCAGAATGACCGGTCTGGTCGTAGCCAGCAAGAGTGGAAGTTGCTGCAGGACGGCCAACCGTTCACTCTTACCCACTGAGGCGAACAGTTTAGTCTCAGGGGAGCGTTTCTGTACATGACATCAGCGACGAGGAGGCGCCCACCCACCACCTCATTAACCTTGGAGATGGTGAAGTTGCCTCCTCACAATAGGATACCCAGGCCAAAGGCGCAGCTATCGTTGTCCCCAGACCAAACTGATGGCCCATGGGCCCACGAGCTTGACCATCTCCTGTAGCTGCTGAGATGTGGTATCCCACACTCCTGCAGAAACAGGATATTGGCTTTAAGGCCAATATAGAAACACATCATGTAGCAGATTTAATGCTACGCACATTAATACTGGCAATTTTTATCACCATTTTAACAGTTTATGATGTTACTGAATCCATTTGCTGCTGGTCCTACTTCTTTTTTTAATTTAAAAATATACTTTATTTATGAAATATTTTGATGGTCTGTACAATCGGTCATGCCATACATACGTAAACATTCCATTTATTTGCATACAGAGATCAGAATGTATCATTTGTATATACAGGTCTGTACATTTATCAATCATATATCCATATATTTAGCTGAGGCATCAGCGGAGCCCAAATGACTGTGTTGGCCCCCTGTTCTTCTTAGGCAGGCAGACCTTACACGGTAGTCTTTCCCCACCGTGCCTTGGCAGCAGCTGCCCCAAGCTTCAGCGTGTCCCTCAACATGTAGTCCTGGACCTTGGAATGTGCCAGTCTGCAACACTCAGTCAGGGTCAACTCCTTCAGCTGGAAGATCAACAGGTTTTGGAACAGACCAAAGAGCATCTTTTACAGAGTTGATGATCCTCTAGGCACAGTTGATGTTGTCTCGGAGTGCGTCCCAGGGAATAGACCGTAGAGCATGGAGTCCCGTGTCACGGCGCTGCTTGGGACGAACCTTGACAAACACCACTGCAATCCTCTCCAGATTTCTTCTGCATAAGAATATTCCAGAAGGAGGTGTGTGACAGTCTCGTCCCCCCCACAGCCGCTTCGAGGGCAGCGTGCAGTGTGGCTGAGAGTCCAGGCATGCATAAAGGATCTCACAGGCAGAGCCCTTCTCACCACCAGCCAAGCCATGTCTTGGTGCTTGTTGGAAAGTTCTGGCGATGAGGCATTCTGCGAAATGACTTTGACAGTCTGCTCAGGGAAGCGCTCGATAGAATCCGCCCTCTCCTTTTCCCAAAGGGTCTCAAGGACACTATGTGCTGACCATTTCCTAATGGACTTGTGGTCAAAGGTGTTTTTCTTCATAAACTTCTCCATGAAGGACAGGTGATACAGAATGATCCAACTACTTGGAGCGTTGCGTGACAGTGAGACCAGGAGCAGGTTCTGCATACTTTCCTGGAGTTGGGACCATTTTCCCCGCCTCTCTCTCACCTCCTGAACACCTTTGAGGACAAAGAACCTCTTGATGTTCCCTTTTACTGTTTCCCACCAGTCTGCTGGGGACTCAAAGAGGAGCTTCACAGTTCCCTCTTGAGCTCCTCAATGTTTCCCAGGGTCAACAGCTTTGTGTTCAGTTTCCATGTTCCCTTACCAGCCTACTGCTCGTTCTGTAGGTGACAGTCCGCCAGCAGGAGGCAGTGGTCAGAGAAGAACACCGGCTCGACATCGGTGGATCTGACTGAGAGCGTTTGGGACACAAACAGGTAACCGATCCTTGAGTGGATAGACCCGTCTGCCCATGACCAGGGGTATCTACACTGCGCTCCATCTGCAGGGGTGCTGAAGACGTCGTGCAGCTTGGTATCTTTGACTGTTTCCATCAGGGCTCTGGACGTGACGTCCAATTTACTGTCCCCCACGCCAGATCATCCATCTGCATCAATGATATAGTTGAAGTCTCCAGCCAGAATGACCGGTCTGGATGTAGCCAGCAACAGTGGAAGCTGCTGCGGGATGGCCAACCATTCACTCTTACCTGCTGGGGCGTACACATTAGTCAGTCTCAGGGGAGCATTCCTGTACATGATGTCGGTGATGAGGAGGCGCCCGCCCACCACCTCCTTAACCTCGGAGATGGTGAAGTTGCCTCCTTACAACAGGATACCCAGGCCGGAGACGCGGCTATCGTTGCCCCCGACCACACTGACGGCCCATGGGCCCACAAGCTCGACCATCTCCTGTAACTGCTGAAGTGCAGTATCCCACACTCCTGCAGAAACAGGACATCGGCTTTAACTTTGGCCAGGAAGGCCATCGTAGAAACACATCACGTAGCCGATTTGATGCTACGCCCATTGATGCTGGCAATTTTTATCCCCATTTTAACAGTTTCCGAGGTTACCAGTGTCCATTTGCTGCTGGTCTTGCCTCTTTGGGGTAGCTGTGTGCATCGCCGTGGTGACGGCAAACTGCTGGACCCTCCCAGGGCTGAGGTAGCTGTCTGGCACCACGCTGGGGCCATTTCCCCGCTCTGGTATCTTCGGGTCAGGCTTAGGATCCACACAGTCCAGTTCTCTGTCTGACAGCGGGGCTGTCGCAAGACTGTTGCTCCCAGTTACTTGGAGCTGTGGGGCGGAGGGTAGCTCTTGGTTCTCACCAGATGGGGGCAGGTCTTTTACCCATCCCCTCAGAGGGATCACCTTCTCCTGTTTGGGCAGTGCTGTCCTCCTTTCTCCCTGCGGTGCTCTGTCTCTTCCTCTGGTGACGACCCTCCTTGCGTCCGTCCTCACCACCGGAAGAGCTGCCTGTATCCTCGTCGTGTAGGTGTCATTTCCTCCTTTGCTGGGTGGTTTTGGGGGCCTGGTGATGTTTCCTCTTCCTGCTTTTGACAGTAACCCATTTCTCTGCCTCCTTTGTTCCCTCCTCTTCTATTTCCTCCGTCTATCTTGAAGGAGCTTGGATCGGCTGCTGCATCTCCCCGCTGTCTGCCGTCTGCTCCACTCCAGCCTGCCCTTCCTTCTGGATGCCTCTAGACACCGTCCCCGTGCTGTTTTGTGGCACCTTGCTAGTCTTAGGTGATCCTCAGCTCGTGTTGCCACTCCGGGCATCTGGCAAAGGTGGCGGCCCCTCGTCTTGGGCAGGCCTTGTACATGTGGCCCGCCTTTCCGCACAGATTACAGTTCTTGGCCTCCTTACATTCCTTGGACAGGTGGCCTTCCTGCTTACAATTCGCCGCCAAGTGGCCTGACCTCCCGCAGGTTCAGCACATTTTCAACTATCCTGCGTTCGTCCTCTGATTCCTCTGATTGCAAAGCTAGAGGGTGGGTGGAGGATGTTCCCACTGGCATCGACCCTCAGAGTTACCCTGACCTGTTGCTTGTTGGTCCAGATCCCGAAAGGATCATCCACATCGGTGCTTTCTCCCTCGACTTGGACGTAACTTCTCAGGAAGGTCAGGACATCCGCTGCTCGGACGTGGGGGTTATACATATGGATTGCAACAACCCAACTCCTCTGTGCAGGAAGCACATACAACAGGACCGCCGACAAGATGGAGAACAGAAGTTCCCCTTCCTTCTCCTTGAAGACGTTCAGGAGCTGCTCTCAATTCTTCACGCTCCTGAAGGTCACATTGAAATAGCCTGCCGCAGTGAAATCCTGCAGGTAATACATGTCCGTTGCTTCAAACCCGCAGCACTCCAGCAAAATCTTCTTGACAAACACCTTCCAATCGACCACCTTTTTCACAGTAACCTTGACTGTGTTGTGAATGCCTTGGCCTGGCCTGGTCCGGTCCGGTCCTGCCTCTCTTTACATACAAAAAGCAGAATTAGTCAGGATCTTCTTTGTGAATACTGTCCAATCAACATATGTATGCTCCTCAACCTTCTTCACAATCACCCTGACTGTGTTGCGAATGCCCTGGCCTGGGCTGCAGATGGCTGCTGCAGCCATAGCTCTAGGTTGGCTGGTCCCTGAATTGGCATTAGGCTGAAGCCAGCATGAAGATCCATCAAGAGCAGGTCAGCATAACCAAATGATCCTCCAACATCCAATCACAATCCAGCAATGGTCTCAACTACTCTGATGACTCGCAACTTGAAACCCGTTCTGATAAGAACTGGCACTGGGTCTTAGCTAAAAGGCCAAGAAAGAACACTGTATATGGTCTGCCTGTCAAAGAAGAATGGTGGCCCACACAGTAATCGGGCTCCGCTGACACCTCAGCTAAATATCTGGAGGGCCAACATATAAACTTGTATATACAAATTATTAAGTCCGATTTCTATGTAAAAAAATGCACTGTATACATGTGAAGGGCACCACTAATTGTATAGATAACAAAATATTTTTATGAATAAAGTATATTTTTACATAAGAAATGGTTTACACATATTTTGAAACACTTTGTTGAAATAGCTTGCACTGACAGGAATTTGACGTGAATAGGATAGCTGTGTTCAAAACAGTGAGCAGCTGAATTTTCAAACTTCAAACAGTACATCAGAATTAATCAGATTCAGGATCAGACAGATAACTACTCAGATAAATGGAAACAGGTATTCAAAGTGTTAAACTGGATTGCAGGAACAAATGTGGTTCAGAAGCTTTGACATTTTGAATTACCAGAAGCCAGGCAAATAGAAATATACTATATCCAGAACATACGTCAGCCTTGATTGCAGCATAACATGAAACTACTATCGGTTTCATCAACTAATTGTATCTCAATTTTTAACCATTAACCTTTTGAATCTGCAGGTATTACATAATAGTTTGAAAGTCAGTGGTATGACAGGCAGTCTGAATGTTAATCTTTCTCTCTGTAAATCAATACCAGAAGGTAGGGACCAAAAAGAAGAGGTAAGTCCCATTGAAGAAATAGGACCTAAGCTTCAGAAATCAACTTGAGTTAAAAAAGAAGACATTTTGGTTGATCAACCTGAAAATCACAGTGTTCTGGCTTGGTTCCTGTATCTTACTGAATGCTGGCAATGTTCTAGATAGACAAAGAATAGACAAGAATGTGAGGAATTTATAACATGGGGAATTAATCTAATATAATTTTAGTGAATTCAGATGTAGTGCTGGAATATGAGTCTGATATGCTTTGAGCAAATGTTAACAATCAAATTTATTATCATCACTGTAAAAAGATCAATAGGAACTAGATGCCAAAATTCTTGCAGCTAAGAATGTTGCGTGCTGTATCATTTCTGCACCTTGCATCAGGATATTGAACTTTTAAGCACACTTGGGAACTGTTCCATTTATATATATATCAATACAATTATTATTTTTTTAGCAGAGTAATAAAAACATTTTCAAACACTGCTTAATTGAGTGTAAAAATAAACAGCCACTTCATTATTTTCATGTTGGAATCAACTTAAAAGCAACAGATAGAATTTTATTGTCAGACAGAAATGTGTTTTAAATTAACAGATTGCATTAACACTAGGGAAAAACGTTTGCAATGGTGCAAAAACAACCATTCCCAGATTCCATCCATCCCAGACTTCTGCAAATATTCTGTGGGAATAGTCTTATTTACAAACACTGCATTTGTTGAAGGTAAAATGGAAATCCGTGATTCTGAGTGAAGATACATGCCTGAATACAGGCATTAAGAGACTGAATCAGAACTCCTGATCATGTGTTGACAGCCCTCATTCATCACAATAAACTTTTCACAAAGCAGATTGAGCATTAACCAAGCATTACACACAAGATTAGAAAGTACTAGACGGTAAACTAATTCTTATTTTATACAAATCATAGCCCTCAACTGTCAAACTGGATATGGATAATACACTGAAGCTTCTAAATAAGCCTGACAGATTCTTCCTTTGTTTTTGTTCCTTCTTCAGACAGTCCATGCTCAATTTGGCAAAATACTGAAACCACATGTCAGTTATTGTTAATCTGATATCTAAGGAGTACTTGTACAATGACATTATCGGTATATAATTACATTCACTGTAAACTGTCCTTGACAATGTCCATCACGGTCTCAAAATTGTTGCAGTGTAAAATTAAAACTATTTTAATTGAGTAATGAGTTCTGAGTATAAGGTTTAATACGTCTGGTCAATAGATGTGTACAATTTTAAATCACAACGAAGTGCAGAGAGCAAGTGATTATATCTGAGGCATCAACACTTTTAGGAAGAATGCATTTGCAATGATAATGCATATATGAAAGCTCTTTCAAACCAGCTACATGCTGAGATACCATTAAACATCAAGTCACCTCTTTCAAATTCTTATTCACTTTCAAAGGACAGCTCTTGGAGAATGGTGACCTCCTCTCGACCCATGGTGCACCACTCTTTAATTCTGGCCTCTTGACCATCCCATATTTCAATTGTTGCACTGCTACCAATCATGTATTTAGTTGTTTCCCTTTCCAAACCTCTCTGCCCCTGACATCAGTTTCCTTTTTTAAAAGTATTCAATAAATTCTAACTTCTTCCACTGGCTCAATTGGTGGCACTGTCAGAATCTCAGCTCAAAAATCACTGCAGGACTGAGGTAGTACTGGAAATTTGAAATAATAATAAAAATCAAATTGTTGGAAACACTCAGATAGTATCTGTGCCAAGAAAAAAATGAGTTAACATTTCAGTTTGATGACATTGCTTCGGAGCTAAAAAAACAAATTAGGGCCATAATGGATTTCAAGCTGAAGCAAGGAAATGGGAAGTAAAATGATAACCAAAATGTTGGGTATTTTACTGAATGGATGGGAAAAATGATTAGATGGTAAAAGAAAGATGGAACAAAGAAAACTTGATAGCATTTTGTTCTGTGTTTTTACACCCACTAGTAAGAATTAGAGTTCATGATAGATGCATTGAGAACGACACAAGGTCAAGATGGTTTTCAGGCTTAGGCTTTCTTACGACTCTGTTTATTGCATATTCATACCGAATACAGCTATACATGGTTATCTGTGATATTCCAGGCTTTAGTCTTCCTGGTTCATCACTGAAAGGTGATTATCCAGATGTGATCCTCCTTTCAAGTCTAAGCAACTCCTCCTACACTGTGCAACTTAGGCCCAATGGGAAGAAGCCCCATGATTTAATGCTTCTCCAGAGTCTTACAGTCCTTATGCGACACACTTCCTCAGGCGTTACTCCTGCGTCACAAATATTAACATTTACATACATGTCTAAATTAGTTATTTAGATAACATTTGTATAGATTGTCTAGGATGGGTATATGAATAGGAAGGGTTTGGAGGGATATGGGCTGGATGCTGGCAGGTGGGACTAGATTGGGGTGGGATATCTGGTCGGCATGGACAGGTTGGACCGAAGGGTCTGTTTCCATGCTGCACATCTCTATGACTCTATTGGACATTTTTTCTTTATCCCACCAAATTTTTGATTTGATTCATGTGTAAATAGTGACCTTTCTTCAAAACTGAAATGTTAACTCTGCTTTCTCTCCACAGATGTTTGTCAATCTTGCTGAGTTTTCCAACAATTTCTGCTGTTGCTTCTGATTTCCAGCAGCTGCAGTTAGACCATAAGACCATAAGATATGGGAGCAGAAATGAGGTCATTCAGCCCATTGAGCCAACTCTGTCATTCAATCATGGCTGATACATTTCTCAATCCCATTCTCCCGCTTTCTTCCCATAACCTTTGATTCCCTTGATACTCAAGAACCTATCTATTTCAGTCATAAATATACTCAATGACCTGGCCTCCACAACCTTTTATGGCAATGAATTCTATGGATTTACCATCGTCTGGCTGAAGAAGTTTCTCCTTATCTCCATTCTAAAAGGTCTTCTCTTTACTCTAAGGGTATGCTTTCGGTCCTAGTCTCTCCTACCAATAGAAACATCTTTCCAACATCTATTCTGTCCAGGCCATTTAGTATTCTATATGTTTAAATTAGATCCCCTCTTATCCTTCTAAAGTGCATTGAGTACAGATCCAGACTCCTCAATAGTTCCTCATATGTCAGGATTTTCATTCCTGGGACCATTCTCATGAACCTCCTCTGAACATGCTCCAGGGACAGTACATCCTTCCTGAGATATGGGGCCTAAAACTGCACACAATACTCCAAATGTGGTCTGACCAGAGCTTTATAGAGCCTCAAAATGATATCCCTGCTTTTATATTCAAGTCCTCTCAAAATCAATGCCATAATCGTATTTGCCTTCTTAACTCCTGACTCAACCTCCAAGTTTACCTTGAAAGAATCCTGGACTAGAACTCCCAACTCTCTTTGCACTTCAGACGTCCGAATTTTCTCTCCAGTTAGAAAACAATCCATGCCTCTTACTCTTCCTATCAAAGTGCATGACCTCACACTTTCCCACATTGTCCATCTGCCACTTCTTTGGCCACTCTCCTAACCTGTCCATCCTTCTGCAGCCTCCCTACCTCCTCAATGCTACCTGTCCCTCTACCTATCTTTGCATCAGCTGCAAACTTGGCCGAATGCCTTCAGTTCCTTCTTCTACATCATTAGTGTGTAAGTGAAATGTTATGGTCCCAAAACTGAGTCTTGCTGAACATCACTTGCCACTGGCTGCCATCCTGGGAAGGACCCTTTTATCTCTACTCTCTGCTTTCTGCTAGACAGCCAAGCTTCTATCCGTGCTAGCACCTTGCCTCTGACTCCATGGGCCCTTACCTTACTCAGTAGCCTCCTATGCAGACTTTCTTGAAGTCCAAGTAAATAACATGCATTGATTCTCCTTGGTCCAACCTGCTCATTACCTCCTCAAAGAATTCTATAAGATCTGTCAGGCATGACCTCCCCTTGATAAAACCATGCCGACTTTGCCCTATTTTACCTTACACTTCCAAGTATTCAGAAATCAAGTTAGACTAATTAGTCTGTAATTTTCCATCTTTTCCCTTAGACCCTATTTAAAACAGGGGTGTCAAGTTAGGTATTTTCCAGTCCTGTGGGACCCTCCCTGATTCTAGAGATTCCTGAAGGATCACCACTCAAGCCTCCATCATCTCTTCAGCTATCTCCCTCAGAACTCTGGGGTATAGTCCATCCGGTCCAGATGATTTATCTACCTTCAGGCCATTCAGTTTTTCTCGCACCTTCTCCTTGGTGATGGCCACCATATTCAGTTCTCTGCCCCCTCATTCTCTTGAATTTTTGGGATGTTACTCATGTCTTCCACCATGAATACTGATGCAAAGTAACTATTCAGTTCCTCAGCCATTTCCCTGTTGCCAACTCCTATCTTTGGGTTTTTTTGCTTGTTCAGGTACAGATAGAGTTGCTTTGTGGCACACTGCCGGTGATATCTAACTTTATTGTGGGTGACCGTATGGACCAAATGCAGCAGGTGAGATTACTTTGGTTTGGGAACATAGTTGGCGTGAACTAGTTGGATTGAAGGGTTTGTTTCCATGCTGAATGACTCTATGACTCTATGGCATCTGTGGTGAGGAAGGTGATGGGTAGGCCAGAACAATGAGTTGAACTGACTGCTTAGTTTCTCCGAGAGAAGAGCAATTTTGGTTTTCCAAAGCTAGTTGCTCTGGATATGAAGAAATATGTTCCATTATAATGTTGACATGCTCATCAAAGTTATATTCATGGCATGAGTATACATCTCAGCTTGAAAATGATTTGGTTTGGTCATCAGTATATTCTTTAGACTGTAGTGCATCTTTAAGAAATGATCTCTTTTCCAACATTGAATACATAAGGACAGTCTGATGACAGGTTTTGGAACTGAACCTGTGACAAGATATTGTGACATTAGATTGCTTACAACTCCATGTTAAATTTAATCACAGACAGTATACTTTTCAGATGAGAGGTCTGACTCTTCTGGTCAAATATTTTATTGTGCTTTAAGTAGCGAACACTCTCCATAGAATGTTCTGCATTTGATGGATTTTTTTTTGCTGTGTAATGCTCCTTGAACAATTTTCTAGACTCTGCATTTACTGCTATTTGGACTGCACTTTGCAGAGTTAGATCCTTTGTCAATTGATTTATTTAAAAGGTCACAGTGATTCTGTCACATGTACTGTACATTGTTGCTGTAAGCTTCTATCATGGCTTTGTTCAGATAATAAATATAGATTACATCTTGACAGATTCTGCTAAGGATTGTTATCTGCTTTTGAAGCATGATCCTGCCAGTGTCAGATTTGCTCTTGGAAGTGCAATATTGATTAACAGCTATTATGAGGTTGTCCAATCTAATTTATTTCTCATTGAGATGTTGGTTGTGGAACACATGATCTGATATTCTTCCCATTTATATATAAAAAACTGTTAACCTGCTTTGTAGTTGATCTGGTGTCCAATGCTGAAGCGTTTTGAAATCATAGGAATCATGCTTTCCACATTTGCCAATATGCTGATTTATCCAATGAATATGACTGTTTGATCATCTCTCCTGGCAAATTACTTCTGGCAAATTTTGTTATCTTCGCAATTTAATGATTGACACTCAAAGTTGTTGATTATGTTCTGGATTTGGATAATAATTGTTAGGATTTTTATCTCCTTCCCCTGTGGTTAGTTTTTGTCTTGTTTAAAGTTGATTAAAGTTGCTGCTGAATATTTGTTGTAGTACTTAAACTGAAAACTTTTGGAATTTCTACTGTTATAAATACTGTTTTCAATGAAAAGTTTGGTTTTCCTTTACCAGTACAGCAGTTTCACAGGCATGAAAAGGGATATTATCTGGATGGCAACAACATCAAGAACATTCAAGAAGCTTGACATCATCCAGGAAAAAGCTTAATTTGCACTTCATCCTCAAACAACCACTCCCTCCACTGTCAACTTTCAATCACACCTGTGTGTGTACTAGCTACAAGATACAGATGCAGAAATTTGCTAAAGATCCTCAGGTAGCACCCAACAAACCCACCATCTAGAAGGACAAGAGCAGCAGATGCACGGGAACACCATCACCTGCAAGTCCCACTTGAAGCCACTCACCATTCTGACTTAGAAAT
Organism: Hemiscyllium ocellatum; assembly: GCF_020745735.1. Taxonomy (NCBI): domain Eukaryota; kingdom Metazoa; phylum Chordata; class Chondrichthyes; order Orectolobiformes; family Hemiscylliidae; genus Hemiscyllium; species Hemiscyllium ocellatum. The sequence goes on along the minus strand of NC_083421.1, from coordinate 33,839,013 downwards.
ATATCACCCCTCCTTCACTGTCACTGGGTCAATATCCTGTACGTCCCTCCCTAATGGCATTGTGAGTGCAGCAGTTCAAGAAGGCAGCTCACTACCACCTTCTCAGGGGCGACAAATGATGACCAGTTAGCAATGCCCATGTCCACGAGTGAATAAAAAGTAAAAAAAAATCATTTTCCAAGGTGGCAGGAGAATGTCTTAACAATCTTTCAGTGGAAACTTTCTCAAAATGGTTTCAATCAATAAGACTGAATTTTTTTTTGACTGTATCAGAATGAGAATGGTCCCAGGGATGAAGAACTTCAGTTATGAGAATAATTGAAGAAGTTGGGATTGTTCTCCTTGGAGAAAAGAAGGCAAAGAGAAAATCCGATAAAGGTTTTCATGAGCAGACTGGACAGAGGAGATAAGCAGAACTGCCAGTTCTGAGGAAGAGTCACTGGACCCAAAACTTTAACTCTGATATCTCTCCACCAATGCTGCTGAGCTTTTCTGCTTTTGTTGTTGTTGTTGTAGATAAAGAGAAACTGTTCCCACTAGTAAAAGGAACAAGAACAAGACACCATCTATTTTAAATGACTCTTAATTTGCTTGTTGATTTATTTTTCTTTTGGTTAAATAGTCGAATTAGGGCTAGAAGTCATTCCTCTGCTTTGTAGCCCAATGTTTTCTGGTTTTCCCAACAAGGTTTTGAATCTGCTTTAGGTGTCCAGCAACGGACCTCTTTTCACAAGAGCTCAATCCACATTCATCCCCTTGGCTGTTATTGAGTTTTTGTGGCTCTCACTATTTTGCTTGTCCCTTAAACATTTTTTCACCTATCGCTAGCTGTAAAAGTTTTTGTTGATGTGCAGTTATCTTTAGTCATTCATCTGAAGGAGATTTCTGTTCAAAGCTTTTTGTTCACTGTTCAGTCATGTGGCTCTTTTGGTTGCTAGCTGTACTGAAGTTTTATTTTGGAAACAGTAACTTATTTCATGAATTCTTCACCTCTCAATACAACTTGTGATCTGTTTCTTGATTTTCCATGCTGTCGTGATTTTCTCAGAAGTGATTTCAGGGGTGCCATCAGTTATTTATCATGTGGTTTTATGCCCACATCTAAGAGCTTGGATTCAATGTAGGTTCCAACTTTTGCCTGGCTGAGGTTGTTTTCACTTTGAACAAATTCTGCTTTAATTCAGCTCATTGACTCTCCAGGTCAGAAGTGTCTCTTTCTGTGGTGTGTGGAACACCCATATTCCATTTTTACATGGATGTGCGCCCATAACCCTTTCCCCGATACATCTTCAGTACTGCTTCCTGCTCTCACGTGGAATTATCGAGTCACAGAGTCAAAGAGATGTATAGCACGGAAACAGACCCTTCGGACCAACTCTTTCATGCCGACCAGATATTCTAAACTAATCTAGTCCAGCACTTGGTCCATATCCCTCTGAATCCTTCCTATTCACATATCCATCCAGATGCCTTTTAAATATTGTAATTGTACCAGCCTCCACCACTTCCTATGGCAGCTCATTCCATACATGCACCACCCTCTGTGGGAAAAAGTTGCCCTTAGGTCCCTTTGAAATTTTCCCTGTCTCACCTGAAACCTATATTGTCTAGTTTTGGACACCTCCCACCCCCTCACCCCCCACCCCAGGGAAAAGACCCTGTCTATTTATATTATTCACACCCCTCATGATTTCATAAATCTGAATAATTGGAAAAATTGATCAGATTTACTTCTAAGTTCCATTCTTTGCTCATCTTCACCTGCCCTATCACTGACTCTTCCCTTCCAGTTATTGAATGCAATGGTGCAATATAAAATGTGACAGAGCAGACCACTTCTGAAACAATGCCACTGTAATCTAAACTGCTCTGGAAGAGACAAGACTTGTGGTGTTCTGCTGCAATCTTGTCCTCATGAGAGGATAGACCTTGCCACCAGTTATATGATGAGTAGCTGAGGTGTGGTATTCAGAGGAGGAGGAGGAATAAAAGGAAGGTGGGGGGGGGAAGAGATTAGACACTTAGATAGCTGTTTTCCATCTTCATTGCCTGTGAAAAATTCATCTGAGCGTGATACCGATAATCAATTAACCAACAGTGCCTTCCCTCTTTACTCAATGTCACAGCATTCACTTGGCAATAATGTAAGATTCAAGCTACTACAAAATAAAGATCCCAAACACCATTTAGAAATAAAATCATCTCATAATGCATGGAAAACTCATTGATATCGAGGTGCATTCTCTTCACACTTGTCTTTCAGATGGTGTGCAGTTAAGCAGTGCTCCCTAAATGACTACAGTATGGTTTGTGGAAGACCACTGACATTAAGTGGAGGAAACTGGAGATGGCTTTGGAAGACAACCTCAAGAGTTTGCAATGCTAGAACTCACAATTTACAACGTATCATCTCAGCACAGACGAATCAGTCTCGTCAAAGAGGCTGAGAAGAAACAGTAGGGAGACAAGGACCCCAGGTCCTCGGAGCTTGATTTGTGGTGTTTATCTCCACGGAATTTCATCATGCTGCCTCCTCGTGGACACAGATTATCTCACCTAGTTTCCAACTTCCCCTAGCCAGGTCTGAAAGCAAGGAGTCCATTCTGTCTTGTGTCATCCTTTTTTTTTAACCGGTTCCCAGGTCAGATTCACTTCCTGCATGATTGCCAGCACCTCTGACCACTATTCAACTTCCCTTAAAGAGAAGTCGGCGAGCTTTATACAGTGCAATATAGCCTTCACTGGTGCTGTGTTATTAGCCCACTCCTGTTTTGCCAGGCCAATGAAAAGTGCAGTTAGAACTGGTAGCACAAATCAAGTGTTTCAAAGGAGAAAGCAGCAGAAGGTTGGCATGCTGCCCAGGTAGCATTGAATGGGTATGTGACAGCAGAGACTAGCCCTGTGAATGTTTTTGCAGATTTTCAATTTTGTCTCCCAAATCTCTATCATTGCTAAAAGAAAGCTGATATCAGCATTAGATATGTTTGAGATTCTTAGTTCAATTATCTATTGTACATCCTGTTATATCATTTGCGGATCTAGTAATCCCCTGGATCAACAACATGTGGTATATCATTTATGATTGTCACAAACAATTTTATTAATGATTATTTTATTGCCATGCACACAATCTCATGTTGTTCCAACATACATTATAGAATTGGAAGCCTTTTGGCTGCACCTTCAGACCACCCATATGTTGTGTGTTTGTGGACTGTTAGGCCATTTTTTGTTAAGTGTCAAAGGCCATTTTAAAAATCTATAATTAGAAGAGCTATTAGTTTGCCACCATTAATTACCCAAGTAATTGTGTTCATTATCTGGAGTAAAGCTGCCTTTACATAAAGGTTGTGTATTCTAGCTGAGCACCAATGAGTAATATAAATCAGAGCCAAGTATACTTTTTTTCTGCTCCATATTTAACAGCAACCTTTCAATGATACAGGACACAGTCAGTAACATGGTAATCTTGAACTAATTCCATAATTGCTGTGGATTGTTTTTCTAATACATGGGTACCATTCTCTTAATTTCCCAGCATCTAGAAAAATGCAGTCTGGTCTACTTCAATTATTTCTGAGACAAGACAGTGCTGTGATAATTGTGTATTTTAAAAGACTGATTTACAGTCAGTCATCGTTAGCATTTTGAACACAAAATGCAGATTGTACCAACTACTTTCAGCCCAGTTTGTGGGAGAAATTTAACATTTTCCTTCCATGTTCACTGCTAAAATATGCTACAAACTGAACAGATTCCGAAAAAGTCCACTTTTCAAAAGGATTATAAATGATTTATTTCATATTTATAGACAATTTTGCAATAAGTCACACTCCAGTTTTCACTCCAACAGTAGTTGCAGGAGCCTAGAGAACTAGAAAAGCTCGAATACTCTCCTTCAAGCAGAGGAGATTGATTAAATTGGATTCCCTACAGTGTAGAAACAGGCCCTTCGGCCCAACAAATCCAAACCAATCCCCCGCAGAGTAACCCACCGAGATCCATTTCCCTCTGACTAATGCACCTAACACTATGGGCAATTTAACATGGTCAATTCACCTGACCTGCACATCTTTGAACTGTTGGAGGAAACCGAAGCACCCGGAGGAAACCCACACAGAGAATATGCAAACTCCACACAGACAGTCGCCCAAAGCTGGAATTGAACCTGAGACCCTAGTGTTGTGAAGCAGCAGTGCTAACCACTGAGCCATCGTGCTGCCCAAAGAGGGAAGAATAAATAGGTGTTCATAATTATGAGCGGATTTGATCAATAGTCCTTCCAAATAACTGAAGTCTCTCAACTACGTGACAATTGGAAAGGAAACTTAAGTAAATTGTGGCCAGCAATTTATCTCCAGCTACTGAAAGGTGAGGCAGATGACTGAAGAGATGTTGAAAACTAATGCTGACTGTCTGGGAAATGTTGTAATTGGAGTGTTCACGGCACCAACAGGAAAAACAGCTATCACCCCACAAATACTGTGCCACCGTGATCTCGCTGGGTTTCTCCAAGTTTAATACTGATTTGTCCTTTCAGGTTCAACTGAATCCAATCCTTAAACCATAAGCCTCAGTTATCCTTAATTGCTCCCTTTATTTGGAAAAAGACTGAAGTTTTCATTTCCAAAAACAAAAGCCTTAAAAATCTGTCCAGCTTGAATATTACTTTCAAGATTCAAACCAAATTGATAATTGACTGGTTTGCCAATGATTTCGACATTCAGAAGATCACTCAATACACTGACTAACAAAATATTCTTTGATTTGAAAGTCATTTTACAAAATCTTCTTTGTTTTGAATGTCATTTGGTAGATCATCTGTCTGACATCTTTTACAAAAAGAGACAGCTGATTATTTCTGAGGAAAGGTCACCAGACCCAAATGTTAACTCTGATTGCTCTTCACAAATGCTGCCAGATCTGCTGAGCTTTTCCAACAACTTCTGCTTTTGTTTCTATTCTTTCTTCCCTGATAAATATAACATTGTATATCTGGCAACGTCCTCGCCCAAAACCACTCATTTCATCAGTAACCTTCCCTCCATCATAAGGCCAAGAGTGGAGATGTTTGCCAATAGCTGCACAATGCTCAGCATCATTCATGACTCCTCAAATACTAGAACAGTCTCTGTCCAAATGCAGCAAGACCTGGACAATATCCAAGTTTGGACTGATAAGCTGCAACCCAGACTCACACCACAGAAATGCTAAACAATTATTGTCTCCAACAAGAGGAATCTAACATCCTTGACATTCAATGGCATCATTGATGAATTACCCACGTCAATATCCTGGGGGTTACCACTGACCAAAAACTGATATAGTCATATAAATATGTAAAACTGTGGTTTCACAAGGAGGCCAGAAGCTAAGAATTCTGCAAAGAGCAACTTAACTCTTGACACCCCAAAGTCTGACCTCATGTATAAGGCATAAGTCAAGAATGAGTTGGAATATTCCACATTAAAGTGGATGAGAGCAACTCCAAAAAAAAACACAAGACGTTTGATGCCATCCAGAACGAAACAACCTGCTTGATTGACATCATTTTCAAAAACACATCCTCCATTACTGATGCTCATTCGCAGCACTATGTATCATCTCCAAGATGCATTGCAGCAACCCACAAAGGGCCCTCAGATAGAACCTTTCAAATCTGTAACCACTTTCATTTAGAAAGACAAGGGCAGCATATACAAGGGCACACAAACACCTGCAAATTCCCTTCCAAGCCACTCACCAGCTTACGTGAAAATATACACCATTCCTTCAGTGTTGCTGGCTCCAATCCTGAAATTCCCTAATGGTATTCTGAGTTAGCTGCACCAAATGGACTGCAGTGAGTCAAGAAGGAAGTTCATCACCATCTTCTCCATGGCAAATAGGGATGGGAAGCTAACACTGTCCCAAGCCAACAATGTCCATATCTTACAAAAAATAACTTGTAAATCTTTCTTATAATGACATGATGACCAGAACTGTTCTCCAAGTGTGTTGTAACTGACTTTGGAATAACTAGTATACATTTCGAATCTATCACTCTAGAGTAAGCCCTGGATGTTAGGTTTACCTTTTTATGGTCTTATTCATATTGGTAGCTACTTCTTTGGTTCCCTGGATGTTGGAAAGACTGGCTCCATCATATGTTCTGATTTTATTCTCAAGAGGCTCCATGTGTTCTGGTATTCTTCATTCATTCACAGTGTGACACCTCACCAAATTCTATTTGGAAATCAAAATCAATTGCATCTACTACAATGCTCACTGTTAATATGTTTTCAAAGAATTCAACAAGGCTGTTCAAGATTAATATTGCTTGTTACATTTTTGGCTTCTGTAAGATTTTCCATCTTCCCTGAACAGGGATTTTATTATTTGTCTTACTACAGTAGTGATTTAAGTTGACCTGACTGCAGAATTCGGACATGATTCATCTTCCACCTTAAATATCAGTATTGTATTAACTAGCTACCAGTCATCTTGTACTACACTTTTTCGGAATTAATTCTTAAATATGTATAATAGCATGTCTGCCATCCAGAATACATTGGATTCTTTTAAAATGAATGGGTACAATACCGCAAGGAGTATTACCATCTTTTAAATTTGATTAATACATTTCTCATTTCAAATTTGGTCAAATCGTTTCTAATCTCATCTTCCAAGCAGAATGATTGCATATCATTGTTGCTACTTAACTGTTGTTAACGTGTGATTTTATTTCGATCATCCCTGATTGTCCCATTCCCCATCCTGACTTTCTTATCTTGAATCATATGCCTGAGGAATATCTTCTTCTGTATGTTTTCTGGTCCTTGATAGTTTAGTTTGTTATTTTTCTTTGCCTCCCAAACTATCTTTCTATATTTTCCCCTTACCTTTTGTTCTTTCCAACAATAATGAAAATATACTGGTCTGGAATTCATTGTAAGGATAATAGTGAGATTCATAATGTGCCTCATTACTTTTGCATAAATTGCTCGTCAGTTTCGAGCAAGGGCAGAGATAAGGGGTTAGATGCAAAAATTTGGAAGTTGGTAATTAAGACTCACTGCTCCTTTGTACAATGCAAAAATGGCAATTTGCCACCTGGTTATCGATTCCCATTTCTGAACATTGTGTGAAGTTTTTGCAACGACATTGGAGATATGAGCTGATATCACTACTGAAAGTTAACACTTGTCCATTGCGAACTCCGAGTGTTGAAACAAAACTCAGGCAAGTCTGGAACCTCATTCCTTCAGATTTTAATTGCTGTTAGTGATATTTGTTCAAAGACTACTTTTTACCTCTTTATTTTTGTCTTCTTTATCAGTCTCTCAAACTATCTTTCTGTTTTCTTCTTTAAGTTGTACTTTGTTTAGCATTCAATTCACCATTGCCAGCTTTTACTTCTTAATTCAGGCTCAGTTCTATTCATTCATAATTTTACAATCTGACTGCTTTTGAAGATACGTTGCTGTCTCTTTTTGCCACGCATATCCCAGCTGTATGGAGAGGTGTGTCTCTCATTGCAGCAGATAAATGAGAGGTTCCATCTCTCGATTACCTGCTGTATGACAGCACACAGGAGTCAAACAGTCACTAGCAAGTCCAATGAAATGTGTGTGCTGTTCATTTGGCAGTCACAGCTAATTCTGGCCTGTTTGGTTCAACTAATCTGAAGAATAATAAAGTCAGCAGATTATTATGTGGTATATTACACTTGATCTGTGTGCATGTGTGTTTGTCTGAACAGATATGTGTATGCATGTGCATGCATAGAACTTGTAGTCCCAACCTATTCCTTATGTAATGAGTTGTGTGAGTTTAGTGGTGGAACCTAATGTCATGATGAACACAATAGGTTGTCTCAAATCTCAATCAAAATTGATTCATGCCAAGAATGGAATATTTCAAAGAAAAAATGAATGTATATCTAAATTATTTTAAACATCATGACAAATTACCCTGTCATAACAGAATAATGAAAATTACATGAGCACTTATGTCATTTCCATGAGTAACCACATTAATATTATATACCCCTAAACATAAAATTTCTGGATAAAAATATGAATGACCATATCTGGTATTCCAGTTGGACCACAGCTCCAACATTTGTTATGGACCAGACTAGACGCCCTCAAAATATTTTAATAAGGTAGCCTAGACCCTAATGCATTCTTATTTTAAAGGCAAATGTGAAGTGTCATGTTCCAGATGCAATGCAACTGGTCAAACAACTCTATGTTAAGCAAAACACAACTTATTTAAACACTGTAGTTAAAATACAACCAAAGAATTGAGGAAGTTAGAATTACGTAACTCTACTTGTAAACTTAACAGAATAATAGACACAGTAACCATTACTAATTAACTGTTCCAATATAGTACCATCCCATAAACACACTCCTTAGCGAAAAGGAAAATTCAGATGCAGATTTTCATATGCAGTTCTCCAATCCAGGAGGAAAACAAAATGAAGAGAAAAGTCAGAGCAAGTGAGCAGCTAGGAAACATTCAGTGAAGTTGCCAACTCTGTTGAGACCCCTAATAGTCTCTGCTTAAAGCTAAATCTAAAAATCCTTGTCTGTGAGAGTTGACCATGCCCATACAAGCTGTTAAAAAAATCCCAAGAGAGTGGGAGAGGATTGAGCTCAGTCAGATTAGGAGAGGGAGAAGGAGAGGATTGAGCTCAGTCAGATTGGGGGGGAGAGAGAGAGAGGGAGAGGATTGAGCTCAGTTGGAGCAGGAGAGGAGGAGGGAGAGGATTGAGCTCAGTCAGATTGGGCGAGGGAGAGGGAGAGGATCAACCTCAGTCAGAACGGGAGATCAGGAGTTGAATGATCACTTTAAATCTATGCCTTCTTCATCTTGTGTCTTGTATGAGCAGGAACAGTTTCTCACTATCTACTCCAACCAGTTAGCTTTTGGTGTGAAAACCTCTCTCAGATCTCCTCTCAGCCTTCTCTCCAAGGAGAACAGCTCCAACATCTCCAGTCCATCCTCAGAGTTCTGAAGTTCCTCCTCCCTGGAACCATTCTTGTGAACAGCTTCTGCACTCTCTCCAATAAAGGTGCTACTGCCTTCCTATAGTGTGGCGCCCAGAATGATACACAGGACTCTAGCTGAGGTCTAACCAATGCCTTCTAGAAATTAAAGCCGACTCTCAGAGCTGCAGGCTGACTGACAGACATGACCAGTGTTGAAGCTGAAAGAAGAAGGGAGCACTGTATGTGGAGGCATCCTCAAAATTTGCTGGGATGGGGCGAGGAAGGATGGTGGGTGGAGCGGCTGTAGGTCGGGACGGTGTGGAGGTAAAAATTGCATTAACATGAGATGGGCAGTCCCTGAAAATCAAACACATGATTCTTCCAGTAGTGGCATCAGAGCAGCAAGGCTAGTTACTGCCACATGGGTGTCGGAGGTGAGGGAGGGTGATGTCATGTATCAGTGAAAGAAGGGACACCCCAACAGGAAGCCATTCAATTTTGTCTCAGTACACAGTAAAGTGGCTGCAGGGGAATCACATGTATCAATGTGAGAACTGAATTAACTGAATCAATGTATAGATACGCAGCTGCTCTGATACTATTGCTGCTCATGATGGTGAGAAAACACTTGGCTCCCCACCTAATGCTATCCCTGCTCTCAGTCCATCTCTCATTGGTCGATAGAATCCAGCTGTCTCTTTCAGCTGAATGACGCAATTTTGGATTATGTTTCCCAAAAACAAAATGAATTCCATAAAAATGATATCTTTGCTAAGACAGCAATGGAACTTAATTAAAGCATGTTACAGTATCCATAACTAATCCTGTACTATGCAGACCAATTTCAAGTTGAAGTTTGTCTTCAGACCAATTAATATATAATAGCGTGCAGTACAGGTACACAAACACCATTTTGCAACAGACGTTAATGTTGAAATCTCAGTAGGATGGAGCTTTTTAATTTCATACTTTATCAAAAAAAACCTAACATCAGTAGTAACTGGGAGCTAATTAAAAGCTGTAATTAGATCTTAGAGTTTAGATGATAAATTGCTTAAGCTCACCGCTCATCACTTAGGATGCAATCTGACTCCCCAATTTGATTAGTGCTCTGTAGTTCCTTCCTGGAAGTTAGCATTCTCTACGTAATGTCTACAAAATATGCAACCCTTGCAACTGGAAACAGCAAATCATACAGATTGTGTTGAAAAATATCAAGTCAGTGTTTCAATTCTTACTCTGTTACAATGAAAAGCTGTCATCACTTGCTCTGGCAGAAAGAAAGATTGAAAATCTTACCAATTTGTCCACGGTTTTATATTCACACTTGCACTATACAATGGGTCCCTCAACTTAAATCTCCTGAAAAAAACCTTCTTATAAAAAAGAAAGACTCACTACTGCAGGAGGAAGGATGGCTCTTACATTGCCTTAAACCTCAGAGAGTTCCCATTCAATGTTATCTTGTTTAGAATTGTTTCAGTTAAGTGTCGATCAGACAATGGGACCTATAGTTTCATTTTGTGTTGCAAGATTTGTTTTGAAGTTGTTTTACCTTTGTCTAAAGTGCAGGCATGTGACCTGAACAGCAGTAGGAGTGATCTCTCTCATTACCCAACCTACACTGTTGCTACTGACCCTCTGAATGGATATCTCTGCTCCTCCCTAATTCAATCCCCAGCCTTGAACATTGATCTCACCTCCCCGCCCACTTTTCAACTCTCATGTTTGTTACTTCCTGCTCTTGGACCTGTGTTTTCACTTGAGGAGGACCATAGGTCCAAAGCCAGATCTGATCTAAAACCAGAGCTCTGAGATTGTGGATGCATAGTCCCAACATTGTAAAAGTGCCAAATTGGGATGATTATAATGCACATAATATGTGTTAAATGAATGAGTTTATTGTCACTGCGTACTGCTGTCTACTACACGCATTTCCATCATTTCTTACTGTCGTCAAGTCTCCAGGGCACTGGCACATCTATTTATTTTCAGGATCACACCTCAGGTACCCTGCAGCTCTGTGCTCACCATCTTCCTCCTTTCGATATTCGAAGTTAAATATGTCATAGAGTTCTTCCATTTCAGTGTTTTGAGCAGAAGACTTCAGTTCCTCTTGCTTTTCGTCATTCATCTCGCTCATAGCAAAGGCTTCAGAATTCGGAAGTGATGAGTGGGAACATTAATAAAAGTGGTTGGCATGGTTTGGTTGGACTAATGGGTCTTTCTGAGGAAGGGTCACAGGACCTAAACGTTAACTTTGATTTCTCTTCACAGATACCGCCAGATCTGCTGAGTTTTTCCAGCAAACTTTGTTTTTTCAGTCTCTTTCTGTGCTATGTGACTCTAAAATACATCTATTACACCAGCCCCTGCTTTTCACCATCATGACCTGCAGTTTCACAAACCCAGAGTTCTGGCTATGTTTCAGTATTGCATCAGGACTTTTGCGAGAATGTAGCTTCTGGATTCAGAAGTGGTGAGAAGGAGAAGTGGGAAGTTTCAATGAGAGAGAGATTTAAACGAGTGGCTCAAGTGCAAGATCAATGGTGCAAGGCTTTGGGGTACAAAGGAGTGGGCATAAATTAAAGGCAAGACAGGCAACAAATGCTGCTTCAGCCAGCAAGGCCCACATTCCATGAGAAAATCACCAGAAGTTAAATTGGGTGGGCCAAAAACACAATGGCTACAACAGAGCCTGGCAGGTTGCATGTTTGGGGACCTCATCCCACCTCTGACTCCACAATCGCTATTTTCAACCAAAGGAGTGTGATGGAATATGCCAAGTTGAATCCAGTGACAACAAGAACCCGCAGGAACCTCCCTGAGAAAGCAACTCATCCGATCGTCCTCGTATCCATCAGTCTAGACATTTATTCCCTCCACCACCGTGTCTACCATCTACAAGGTAAGAGCAACAACTTACCATAGTTGTGTTTTTATAATTTTTACCCACCCACATACCCAGCTCTGTTATGACATGGGTTACTTTTAACACAGCCAACCCATTCTCACCCAATCTTAGGCCTATTATCACATTACATGTATTTTTTTTCAGTACAGTGAACCCATACTCCGTTACCCCAGCTCTTATCATCTCTTCTATCCCGGCCTGCCATCCATCACTTACCTTTCATATATCTCTCTCTCTCTCACTCTCTCTCTGGGTTCCATATCTAATTATCCGCTCACCTCTCCAACAATACCCAAACCCCTACTTCATTTTCAGAATAAATACCAGTTTCCCCTTGCTGCTGTCAGTTCTAATGAACAGTCATTGGACTTGAAATGTTACCTCAACTTCTTTCCCACAGAAGCTGCCAAACCTGCTAAGTTTTGTCAGTAATTTCCATTTTTGTAACATATCACAGCTCCTCTGACAGTACCTTCCAAACCTGCAACATTTACCATCTTATACAAGGGAGCAGCACCACTATGACTTCCTCTCCAAGTCAAATACTATCCTGATCTGTAAATATATTATCATTTAATTGCCATCGCTAGGACCAAATCTTGGATCTCTCCAACAGCACAATGGATACGCCAACAAAATACACACCGTAGCAAAGCTTTGAACCATCGTAACAGCCACATTCTAAATGGATAGGCAAAATTAAAAAAAAATACTTTTCTGACTGGCCTTTAGAAGTATATGACTGATTATTATAACCATGCTTCTTTGACCTTTTTAAGCACACAGAATTGACCTTTATGAATGCATTGATTTACCATTCATAATCTCATTGCCATGACCCACAAATCTATTTGACCCTTGTAAATGGATCACTTTCATCTTTAGAGTTGTGGTGCCTTGACCAGGATATGTATTCTGGATTAGTGGTGCTGGAAGAGCACAGCAGCTCAGGCAGCATCCAAAGCTGGTTTCCAGCATCTGCAGTCAGTGTTTTTACCAGGATATTTATTGTCATATCAGTAAACCTAATGTATTCTTTGGCAAGCATGCTATAATTAGAATGAATAGTGAATTAATAAAACTTTTAGCACATGTATTCCAGTAAAATCAACTTGAAAAGTTCTAAACTGAGAAATGCAGATGGATGATTCTCTCATCAGAGTGATTTAAAGGATTACTGTGGGCGGCACGGTGGCACAGTGGTTAGCACTGCTGCCTCACAGCGCCTGAGACCCGGGTTCAATTTCCGACTCAGGCGACTGACTGTGTGGAGTTTGCACGTTCTCCCCGTGTCTGCGTGGGTTTCCTCCGGGTGCTCCGGTTTCCTCCCACAGTCCAAAGATGTGCAGGTCAGGTGAATTGGCCATGCTAAATTGCCTGTAATGTTAGGTAAGGAGTAAATGTAAGGGTATGGGTGGGTTGCGCTTCGGCGGGTCAGTGTGGGCCGAAGGGCCTGTTTCCACACTGTAAGTAATCTAATCTTAAAAAGAATGTATATCAGGAAATCTAAGCATGGGGAAAATGGCTTCTGTGATCTGGCAATGCAAAACTGTTCTTAACCTGTTTTGGATCGCACTTATATAGTGTTTCTGGGGAAATTAACCACATTTTCTGTTGGGATTATGGTACCACAAAGAACTGGGATTCTCCAGTATGCAATTTCTGGTAAAGATCTGGCTTCCAGTAAATTATCATGTGACCAAGTTGCCTGGGGAATAGAAAAAGAGAGGAACGCTGGAGTCCAAGAGGTTTTAAACTTTAGGTTGGCAAACAAGCTGGCTGTAGAAGAGGAAGCATCTCTCAGAGCTCAGTTGAAATTCTGTGTTCATAAAAAAAAAGTTTAAATCTCTTGGTGCTGAAGTGCTTCTAATGGTGAGTTGGACTTCTAGTATAGTTAAGATGAGAGAGAGAAAAAAATTCAGACACAATACACCAAAGTTAAACAATATTTGAACACAGAAAATTCTGTCTGAGTTGTCTAAGCTTAAAACATTATGATACCTGTGTTAAATGGGTGTTTGTAACTGGAGAACAACTGAACCCTTGAATGCTTTTGATTTAAACTGTGAACTTTGTGGTCTAATTCTAACAGCAAATATCTGGGTTCTGGATTCTAAAAATAAAGCATTTCTGGTCTCATGCAATGATAGTCATCAAACTAGCCTCCTGGCTGCTAATACGATGTCCCGCCATTTATTCCTGAATTTTGGTTTGCACATAAGTATGGATAATATTACTGAGTAAACTGAATAAAATGCTCATTGGTGCTAAAGGTAAGACAGAATTCTAGTGTAGAATCATATAATTATAGAATCCCCATGATACGGATAGAGGCCATTTGGCTCACTGAGTCTGCACTGACCTGCTGAAAAGCATCCTGCCCTATCCCCATGACCTCACATTCACCAAAGTTAACCCACCTCACCTGCACAACACTGAATACTATGGGGCAACTTAGCACGGCCAATTGAGCGAACCTGCATTTCTGTGGACTTGAGTTAAAATTTGAAAAATAAATGAAGAATGTTAACTATATGTTTGTCACATCACATTCTCCCAGTCCTTTAAATATGGGAACAGTGGCTAAAAAAAATGAGCTGAATGGCTTACTGTGTAACAAGAAAAGCAGCTCGATCCATGTCAAAAATGCAGTTTTTGGAAATGCAATGCTTACACTAATATTACTGCATCTCATCAGCTTTAACCTCAACTTGTCTTCTGTGAGGGAAAAGTCAGGTAGGTGACTGGTTGAACCTCAGCTTTTATTTTTATAGGTTCGTGGAGTGAAAGGTTTATGGATGCAGATGCTTCTAGTTAGGCCATCATTTACTACCCATCCTCAAGTGCCCTGAGGGCAGTTAAGAATCTACTACATTGTTGTGGGCCTGGAGTCACACATAGGCTAGACTAGGTAAAGATGACAATTTCTTCCCTGAAACAACATGAGTGAGCTTGATGGATTTTTACAATAAACAATAGGTGCAGGAGGAGGCCATTCTGTCCTTCGAGCCAGTACCACCATTCATGATGATCATGGCTGATCATCCTCAATCAGTATCCTGTTCCTGCCTTATCCCCATAACCCTTGATTCCACAATCCTTAAGAGCTATATCCAACTCTTTCTTGAAAGTATACAGAGACTTGGCCTCCACAGCCTTCTGGGGCAGAGCATTCCATACAGCCACCACTCTCTGGGTGAAGACGTTTCTCCTCAACTCTGTTCTAAAGTGGCCTAACCCTTATTTTTAAACTGTGTCATCTGGTCTGGGACTCACCCATCAGCAGAAACATGCTTCCTGCCTCCAGAATGTCCAATCCTTTAATAATCTTATACGTCTCAATCAGATCCCCTCTCAGCCTTCTAAACTCAAGCATATACAAGACCAGTCTCTCCAAACTTTCAGCGGAAGATAGTCCTGCCATTCCGGGAATTGACCTCGTGAACCTACGCTGCACACCATCAATAGCCAGAATGCCCTTCCTCAAACTTGGAGACCAAAACTGCACACAAAATTCCAGGTGCAGTCTCACCAGGGCCCTGTACAGCTGCAGAAGGACCTCTTCGCTTCTATTCTCAATTCCTCTTGTTATGAAGGCCAGCATGCTATTAGCTTTCTCCACTGCCTGCAGTACCTGCATGTTTGCTTTCATTGACTGATGTACAAGAACACCTAGATCTCGTTGTACTGTCCCTTTACCTAACTTATCTCCATTTAGGAAATAAATTGCTCTCCTGGTCCTGCCACCAAAGTGGATAACCACACATTTATCCACATTAAACTGTATCTGCCATGCATCTGTCCTCTCACCTAGCCTGTCCAGGTCACCCTGTATTCTCCTAACATCCTCCTCACATTTCACCCTGCCAGCTTTGTGCCATCAGCAAATGTGCTAATATTGCTTTTAATACCTTTATCGATATCATTAATGTACATTGTCAAAAGCTGCGGTCTCAGCACTGATCCCTGCGTTACCCCACTGGTCACCGCCTGCCATTCCGAAAGGGAGCCATTTATCACTACTCTTTGTGTCCTGTCAGCCAACGAATTTTCAATCCGTATCAGTATTTTGCCCCTAATATCATGGATCCTAATTTTGCTCACTAACCTCCAATGTGGGATTTTATCAAAGGCTTTCTGAAAGTCCAGGTATACTGCATCTCCTTTGTCCATCTTCAGAGTTACATCCTCAAAAAATTCCAGAAGATTAGTCAAGCATGATTTCCCCTTCATAAATCCATGCTGACTCTGACCTATCCTGTTACTGCTATCCAGATATGTCATAGTTTCGTCCTTTATAATAGACTCCAGCATTTTTTCGAGTAAAAAGTGAGGTCTGCAGATGCTGGAGATCAGAGCTGAAAATGTGTTGCTGGTTAAAGCACAGCAGGTCAGGCAGCATCCAAGGAACAGGAAATTCGACGTTTCGGGCCGGAGCCCTTCATCAGGAATGAGGAGAGGGTGCCAAGCAGGCTAAGATAAAAGGTAGGGAGGAGGGACTTGGTGGAGGGGCGATGGAGATGTGATAGGTGGAAGGAGGTCAAGGTGAGGGCGATAGGCTGGAGTGGGGTAGGGGCGGAGAGGTCAGGAAGAGGATTGCAGGTTAGGAGGGCGGTGCTGAGTTCAAGGGAATCGACTGAGACAAGGTGGGGGGAGGGGAAATGAGGAAACTGGAGAAATCTGAGTTCATCCCTTGTGGTTGGAGGGTTCCCAGGCGGAAGATGAGGCGCTCTTCCTCCAACCGTCGTGTTGTTATGTTCTGGCGATGGAGGAGTCCAAGGACCTGCATATCTTCGGTGGAGTGGGAGGGAGAGTTAAAGTGTTGAGCCACGGGGTGTTTGGGTTGGTTGGTCCGGGCTAGAAATGGAAAGGTCTAGGAAGGGGAGGGAGGAGTCTGAGACAGTCCAGGTGAATTTGAGGTCGGGATGGAAGGACTCCCACAGCTACCTGGACTACACCTCCTCCCACCCTGCCCCCTGTAAAAACTCCATCCCATATTCCCAATTCCTTCGTCTCCGCCGCATCTGCTCCCAGGAGGACCAGTTCCAATACCGTACAGCCCAGATGACCTCCTTCTTCAAGGACCGCAGATTCCCCCCAGACGTGATCGACGATGCCCTCCACCGCATCTCCTCCACTTCCCGCTCCTCCGCTCTTGAGCCCCACCCCTCCAACCGCCACCAAGACAGAACCCCACTGGTTCTCAACTACCATCCCACCAACCTCCGTATACAGCGTACCATCTGCCGTCATTTCCGCCAACTCCAAACGGACCCCACCACCTGGGATATATTTCCCTCCCCTCCCCTATCAGCGTTTCGCAAAGACCACTCCCTTCGTGACTCCCTCGTCAGGTCCACACCCCCCACCAACCCAACCTCCACTCCCGGCACCTTCCCCTGCAACCACAGGAAATGCAAAACTTGCGCCCACACCTCCTCCCTTACTTCTCTCCAAGGCCCCAAGGGATCCTTCCATATCCGCCACAAATTCACCTGCACCTCCACACACATCATCTATTGCATCCACTGCACCCAATGTGGCCTCATCTATATTGGAGAGACGGGCTGCCTACTTGCAGAACGCTTCAGGGAACACCTCTGGGACGCCCGGACCAACCAACCCAACCACCCCGTAGCTCAACACTTTAACTCTCCCTCCCACTCCACCGAAGATATGCAGGTCCTTGGACTCCTCCATCGCCAGAACATAACAACACGACAGTTAGAGGAAGAGCGCCTCATCTTCCGCCTGGGAACCCTCCAACCACAAGGGATGAACTCAGATTTCTCCAGTTTCCTCATTTCCCCTCCCCCCACCTTGTCTCAGTCGATTCCCTTGAACTCAGCACCGCCCTCCTAACCTGCAATCCTCTTCCTGACCTCTTCGCCCCCACCCCACTCCGGCCTATCACCCTCACCTTGACCTCCTTCCACCTATCACATCTCCATCGCCCCTCCCCCAAGTCCCTCCTCCCTACCTTTTATCTTAGCCTGCCTGGCACCCTCTCCTCATTCCTGATGAAGGGCTCCGGCCCGAAACATCGAATTTCCTGTTCCTTGGATGCTGCCTGACCTGCTGTGCTTTAACCAGCAACACATTTTCAGCTCCAGCATTTTTTCCACCACTGAGGTCAAAATAACTAGTCTATAATTCTCTGTTTTCTCTCTTCCTTCTTTTTTAAAAAGTGGGATAACATTAGCCACCCTCCAATCCGCAGGAATGGATCCTGAATCTATAGAACATTGGAAAACGATCACTAATGCATCCATGATTTCTAGAGCCACCTCATTCAGTACCCTGGGATAGTACATAGAACATAAAACATGGAACATAGAACAATACAGCACAGAACAGGCCCTTCGGCCCACGATGTTGTGCCGAACATTTGTCCTAGCTTAAGCACCTATCCATGTACCTATCCAATTGCTGCTTAAAAGGTCACCAATGATTCTGACTCTGCCACTCCCACAGGCAGCGTACTCCATGCCCCCACCCTCTGGGTGAAGAACCTACCCCTGACATCCCCTCTATACCTTCCACCTTTCATCTTAAATTTATGTCCCTTTGTAACACTCTGTTGTACCCGGGGAAAAAGTCTCTGACTGTCTACTCTATCTATTCCCCTGATCACCTTAGAAACAACTATCAAGTCACCCCATATCTTCACCGTTCCATTGAGAAAAGGCCTAGCACTCTCAACCTATCCTCATACAACCTATTCTCCATTCCAGGCAACATCCTGGTAAAACCCCTCTGCACCCTCTCCAAAGCTTCCACATCTTTCCTAAAGTGAGGCAACCAGAACTGCACACAGTACTCCAAATGTGGCCTTACCTAGGTCCTGTACAGCTACAACATCACCTCACGACTCTTGAATTCAATCCCTCTGCTAATGAACGCTAATACACCATAAGCCTTCTTACAAGCTCTATCCACTTGAGTGGCAACTTTCAAAGATCTATGAACATAGACCCCATGATCCCTCTGCTCCTCCACCTGACAAAGAACCTACCATTAACCCTGTATTCTGTATTCTTATTTGTCCTTCCAAAATAGACAACCTCACACTTGACAGGGTTGAACGCCATCTGCCACTCCTCAGCCCAGCTCTGCATCATATCTAAGTCCTTTTGCAGCCGACAACAGCCCTCCTCACTGTCCACAACTCCACCAATCTTCATATCATCTGCAAATTTACTGACCCACCCTTCGACTCCCTCTTCCAAGTCATTAATAAAAATTACAAACAGCAAAGGACCCAGAACTGATCCCTGCGGAACTTCACTTGTAACTGGACTCCAGGCTGAATATTTACCATCTACCATTCGACCAGTTAGCCAGTTCTCTATCCAACTGGCCAAACTTCCCACTATCCCATGCCTCCTGATTTTCCACATAAGCCTACCATGGGGAACCTTATCAAATGCCTTACTAAACTCCACGTACACCACATCCACTGCTCTACCCTCATCCACATGCTTGGTCACCTCCTCAAAGAATTCAATAAGACTTGTAAGGCAAGACCTACCCCTCACAAATCCGTGCTGGCTGTCCCTAATCACGCAGTGTCTTTGAGATACTCATAAATCCTATCCCTCAGTACCCTTTCAATTACTTTGCCTACCCCCAAAGTAAGACTAACTGACCTGTAATTCCTGGGGTTATCCCTGTTCCCTTTTTTGAACAGGGCACAACATTCACCACTCTCCAGTCCCCTGGCACCACCCCTGTTGACAGTGAAGACGAAAAGATCATTGCCAACGGTTCTGCAATTTCCTCTCTTGCTTCCCACATACTCCTAGGATATATCCCGTCAGGCCCGGGGGACTTGTCTATCCTCAAGATTTTCAAAATGCCCAACACTTCTTCTTTCCTAACAAGTATCTCCTCTAGCTTACCAGTCCATTTCATACTCTCCTCTTCAACAATACAGTCCCTCTCATTTGTAAATACTGAAGAAAAGTACTCGTTCAAGACCTCACCTATCTCTTCCGACTCAATACACAGTCTCCCACTACTGTCCTTGATCGGACCTACTCTCATTCTCATCATTCTCATGTTCCTCACATACACATAAAATGCCTTAGGGTTATCCTTGATCATACCCGCCAAAGATTTTTCATGCCCTCTCTTAGCTCTCCTAATCCCTTTCTTCAGCTCCCTCCTGGCTATCCTGTATCCCTCCAATACTCTGTCTGAACCTTGTTTCCTCAACCTTATGTAAGCCTCCTTCTTCCTCCTTACAAGACATTCAACCTCCCTCATCAACCAAGGTTCCCTCACACGACCATCTCTTTCCTGCCTGACAGGTACATACATATCAAGGACACGTCGTATCTGTTCCTTGAAAAAGTTCCACATTTCAACGACATCCTTCCCTGACAGCCTATGCTCCCAATTTATGCTCCTCAGATCCTGTCTTGCAGCATCGTATTTACCCTTCCCCCAATTGTAAAACCTGCCCTGTTGCACGCACCTATCTCTCTCCATAACCAAGGTGAAAGTCACAGAATTGTGGTCACCATCACCAAAGTGTTCACCCACTGACAAGCCCATCACTTGTTCCGGTTCGCCACCAAATACCAAATCCAATATGTCCTCCCCTCTGGTCGGACAATCTACATACTGAG
The DNA here is from genome assembly GCF_020745735.1 of Hemiscyllium ocellatum. NCBI lineage: Eukaryota > Metazoa > Chordata > Chondrichthyes > Orectolobiformes > Hemiscylliidae > Hemiscyllium > Hemiscyllium ocellatum. Next base: position 33,818,488 of record NC_083421.1, on the reverse strand, counting down.
TTAGAAAAGCTTCCTGGACACACTGCACGAACACCGCCCCGTCCAATCTACTTGATCTAAAGGGCTTCCAATCAATATTTGGGAAGTTGAAATCGCCCATGACTACTACCCTGTGGCTTCTGCACCTTTCCAAAATCTGTTTCCCAATCTGCTTCTCCACATCTCTGCTACTATTGGGGGGGGCCTATAGTAAACACCCAACAAGGTGACTGCTCCTTTCCTATTTCTGACTTCAGCCCATACTACCTCCAAAGGCAGATCCCCCTCGAACTGGCTTTCTGCAGCTGTTATACCATTTGTAATTAGCAACGCCACCCTCCCCTCCGTTTTTTTTACCAACCCCCTAATCTTACTGAAACATCTGTAACCAGGAACCTCCAACAACCATTCCTGTCCCTCTTCTATCCATGTTTCCGTGATGACCACAACATCGTAGTCCCAAGTACTGATCCACGCCTTAAGTTCACCCACCTTATTTCTGATACTCCTTGCGTTGAAGTATACACTCTTGAGCCCATCTCTGTGTCCACAAGTATTCCCTGTCAAGTGCTACCTTCACCACAGTCTCCCTACATTCTTGGACATCCTGATAAACAGCTAACCTACTTGCTAGACTACAAGTCCGGATCCCATCCCCCTGCCAAATTAGTTTAAATTCCCCCGAATAGTGCTAGCAAACCTACCTCCCAGGATATTGGTGCCCTTCTGGTTCAGGTGCAACCCATCCTGCTTGTCCAGGTCCCACCTTCCCCAGAATGCAGTCCAATGGTCCAAATACCTGAAGCCCTCCCTCCTACACCATCCTTGCAGCCACGTGTTCAACAGCATTCTCTCCCTATTCCTTACCTCACTGTCACGTGGCACCGGCAACAATCCAGAGACGACAACTCTGTTCATCCTAGCTTTTAGCTTCAAGCCTAACTCCCTGAGCTCCTGAATGACCTCCCCACCCCTCTTCCTACCTATGTTGTTGGTGCCAATGTGCACCACGACTTCTGGCTGCACAAACTTCCCTTAAGGATTCTGAAGACGGTCCGAGACGTCTCGGACCCTGGCACCTGGGAGGCAACAAACCATCCGAGAATCTCGCCCATGTCCACAGAATCGCCTGTCTGTCCCTCTAACTATAGAGTCTCCTATAACTAGTGCTCTCCTCCTCTCCCCCTTTCCCTTCTGAGCCTCAGAGCCGGACCTCGTGCCAGAGACCCCGTCACTGCAGCTTACCCCTGCTAGGCCGTCCCCCCCAACAGTATCCAAAGCGGTATTCTTATTGTTGAGGGGAACGACCACAGGGGATCTCTGCACTGCTTGTTTTTCCCCTTCCCACCTCTAACTGTTACCCAGCTACCTCTGTTTTCTGGCATAACTATGTCCCTGTAGCTTCTATCTATCACCCTCTGAGCCTCTCGAATAATCCTCAGTTCATCCAACTCCAGCTCCAGTTCCCTAACGCGGTCTGTGAGGAGCTGGAGCTGGCTGCACTTCCTGCAGGTGAAGTCGGCAGGAGCATCGATGGTCACCCCTCCCTCAAACATCCTGCAGCAGGAACATCCCACTGCCTGCGCTGCCATAACTCTACACTTAGTCTCCAAAACAAGAACACTAAGTAGTTTACCTGTTCAGCCGACTGAGTCCTTTTTTTTAGATTAGGGGAGGAGGGAGGGTGGGAGACACTACACGTATAGTGTCTCGGGTTCCTTCTCCATTCAAGCTTCTTACCTTCCTAGAAGCCTCTGTTGACGACTTCCAGGTTCCCGCTCCTAGTTGAAAAAAAAAACACAGACTGCGAAAAGAAAAACGTTAATTTAAACTGGTCTCCTCTTACCTTCTGGCTCCCCTCTCTGTGCGCCCGCTGTAGCACTGAGGTCAGAACCTCGGAGGTACGCGCTTTTAAATCAAACTTCTTACCTTCCCAGAAGCCTCTGGAATGCAGACCATCAGGTCCCAGGGACTTATCAGCCTTCAGACCTAACAGTCTCTCCAACAGCATTTCCTGCCTAATATAAATTCCCTTCAGTTCAGGTCCTTCAGCCACTATTACATCTGGGAGATTGCTCGTATCTTCTCCAGTGAAGACAGATCTAAAGTACCAATTCAATTCTTCTGCCATTTCTTTGTTCCCCGTAATAAATTCACCTGTTTCTGTCTTCAAGGGCCCAATTTTAGTCTTAACCAGTTTTTTTCTTTTCACATACCTAAAAAAGTCTTTACTATCCTCTTTTATATTTTTGGCCAGTTTACCTTCGTAGCTTATTTTTTCTTTGTGTATTTCCTTTTTAGTTATCCTCTGTTGTTCTTTAAAAGCTTTGCAGTCCTTCGATTTCCCACTCATCTTTGCTATGTTATACTTTTTCCCTTTTGTCTTTTTATGGTTCCTAACTTCCCTCGTCAACCACGGCCACCCCTATCTCCCCTTAGGATCTTTCTTCCTTTTTGGAATGAACTGATCCTGCATCTTCTGCATTATACCCAGAAATACCTGCCATTGGTGTTCCACTGCCATTCCTGCTAGGGGACTGCACCATTGAACTTTGGCTAGCTCCTCCTTCATAGCTTCGTTGTTCCCCTTATTCAACAACTGATAGTGGATACATGGCTTCTACTAGCCAGTTTTTAAAAGAACTTTGAGAATTTTTCAAATTGAATTCAACTTTCACCATGAGCTATGGTCAGATTCAAACCCACGTCCTCAGATATTAAACTGGAACTCTGGATTACCCATCCAGTGACTACATCCAAGTTGTCCTGTGTGTACCTTAAACCAATCTATTGGTGTGAGTTTGCATGCACTAGGGTTTTTCTTTAAACCTGACAGATCATGCTTATGTAACCTACTGCAACATAAGGAAATAGACATGGATATCTCGGTATTAAGGATGAGTGTTCGGCTTAAAGCTAAGCCACTTTGTCACAACAGAAGAGCATGATTCCAGTCGAATATTATGCGTCAAAAGGTCCAAAGTAATATGGAGTACGAGATGTTTATATCTTCATGCCACATGCTAGGATGTAGTGATGATATAATGAGGATGTCTCTTACTGACATACTGGCAATGAGACATCACACAGCATGCCTCTTTTTCCAATGATAAACAGCTATCCCAAACACACATATGGTCGAACATAGGCATATTCTGTCATTTCAATAATTATGCAAACAGGTAAATTAGAATTTGCAAAGACTAACATTTCAAACATCAAAGTAATATTTTCGAGGTTTCTGCATTCATCCTGATGTAATGATTCGATACCCACCTGGAGAGATATGCACTGTTCTGTACTGCATTTGTTTAACAGCTTGATTGTCTTGCTCCTAATTGCTGTCACTCAACATGACTGCACAATCATCATCCTCACTCTCTTCATGTACAATCGGCATGCTATATATTGATCTGAGCTGGGTTTTGGCCCTTGCATTGTAGCATATGTTCAGGAATGCATCATATGGTCTGGACTCATTGCACATTCTAGAAGCCTCTGCTAGTCTCCAAATACTTGTTTCTGAATTTCTAACTCTCACTTTTTGCCTCGTGTGCAATTTTGGTGGTTCCCTATCTGCTGACTCAAGGTACATCATTTTTAATTCTCCTGTCTCAGAAGAAGAATGTCACATGCCCTGGAATGATAAGACGATTGGTTGCTCGCGGGAGTTTGTTGTTCACACTTGCCATCTGACATAAGTTGCACCTGGGATGGTGATCCTTTTTCTGTTGAAAATTAAAAATCAAGCAAGACCATGTTATAGTCCAACAGGTTTATTTGGAAGCATAGCTTTCCAGAGTGCTGCTCCTTCATCAGGTGATTGTCAGTTGAAGGAGCAGCGCTCTGAAAGTGAGTGCTTCCAAATAAATCTGTTGGACTATAACCTGGTGTTGTGTGACTTTTAACTTTGTACACCCCAGTCCAACACCGGCATCTCCAAATCATGGCCTTTTCTGTTGGTGTTGCATGAAAAAGCAACAATGCAATCTATGTGCTCAACAAGTGATGATCGTTGATTTGATAGCACGTCCACATGTTTCATTTGACCATTTGAGTGCAGATAGTAAGATGACAATCTGATTTGGGTCACTCCCTACTCAGTAGATAAGTTTTGAAATGATTTGCTAGTGTTTTTCGACCGTTGTCATACACCATATAACCCAGCTCATCACTGAAGTGAAAATAGCACTGTGTCAGCAACAATCAAGCTCACTCTGCTGCTAAGCCATCACACCAAATAAAAGTTAGAGAAGCCATTCATCACAAACATGCAGTTTTCACCATGCACTGTTAACAGGTCTGTTGCCACTTTCATCCAAGGAGTGGATAGAATCAACATTATGCAGCCATGCAGGCGCTCTGAGGGTTTACATGTGCCGACTGTCATGTTGATGGATTTACTTTCAGTTTCTCCAGCCGCTGTCATGACTGGACCTTGACGTTTCATGTAGAGGCTAGAGAAATCAGAGTGAACATAGAATGGAACATCATGTGGAAAAAGAGGCTCTCTCCACTGTGAGTTTACAAATCTGATACGTCACGAATGCATTTGTGGGTTGTTGAATATTTTGTTTCATTGTAGTACAGTGTACTGACCATGTGCAAGCCTTCTTCTGCAATCAATCCCATCTGCCTTTGCTGCAACATAGGCACGATATCTTGATGTAATGCATTTGGTATGAGGATTTGTTTGTCTTAGAAAATGACCTATTGTTAGATACAAAGTCCTTCTCTGAAAAAAGGAATAAACCTTCCCAGGAACATCTTTAATATTGTCAGGTCATCCCAGGATAATGGCTCTTTTTTTGTATCTCTTGCAGTTGCTCATCTTCGACAGCTGCTGACTGTAACTTTTCACACTGGCTCTGGGCAAAGTGTAACAGATTATCATTGAGTCAGTCTTCAATTTCGCAGCCTTGCATTAACAGGTAGATCAAAAGGAATATCTTTATCTTTAGGTGGATTAGATCATCTATTCACCATGTCAGTTGTAATTATTGTGCCTTGCTTATATCTCACTTCAAAGACATTTCCTTTCTCCTTGACAAGTAGATGTGGTGTTACATTCATTAGTGATTTGCAGTACATCATTATTTCCAGCGGCTTATGATCTGTTTCAATGGTGAACTTCTTTCCAACTAAGTATGTGTGAAACCACATGATGCTGAATACCAGAGCTAATGTTCTCTGCTCTCGATTGGAATAGTTGGCCTGTGCAGATGACAGGATATTCAAACCAAAAGTAGTCATGTTTTTGTCTTGCAAAAGACATGTGTCTAGGCCTTTTACATGCATTTGTTTCAAAAGGCATGACTTTCCTGGAATTGCATTATTGCAGGACACCAGATTTTACTGACAGGACTTGCTTAATGGCGTCAAAAATGTAATGGCTAGTTGTTTTGTGACACATTATAGATGTCCTTCTGAAACAAATCTTGCAGTGGATACAACTGTTCTGAAGTTGGGAGTGTAAGTAAAGTGGAAATTGAAACATTTGAGTCAATAACCCAGATCCTCCTGATCCTGAGGAGCCAGCCTTCAACATCCTAGATCTCACCTGGTTCGGGAAGTAATCCATAGGTGAAGTAAACAGACCCAACAAGGTTTATCTGGCTGATGTTGACCTGGCATTTTGTGCTATTAAATACTAATCCTTGTTGTTGAAAAACAGTCATCAGAAATTGAAGTTTGAGGTCATGCTCTGTTCTTTGTCCGACCTGCGAATTATGCAAACATAGCGAGGTACGCTCTCAACAAATTTATCCATGTGCTGCTGCAATATGTCTTTATTTACTGATGGCTTCTGTGGTAACTGTCCAAATGGTATCTTAAGTGTACTGCGTTTTCGTGTTTTCTGTTAATTGGACAAGCTTACGATCATATTCACATCTGCCTTGGAAACGAATCTTGCTCCAGAGAATTTAGGATTGAGTTCTGCCAGCATCAGCAGTTTGTGTGGACAACTTTCAAATAAAAGGTTAAAGCACGTTGTATCCAGGCATATACTTAACTTTCCTTAACATGCACATGATGGAGCCAGACCAATCTATGTGTTTTTGACCTTCTGAATTATACCATTTTGCTCCATTTCATTTAGTTCCACCTGAATCTACACTTATATGTGCATACTGCACTTTCTGGGAGCATCAAGAAATACAGTTACATTATCCTGAAGATGCAATACTGCACTCCCCTTCAGGTTGCCAATAGCGTCAAATCTATCTGGACATGTTTGAAATCATTGACTGATTCAATTGTGTTATATGAGATCTGTTTCATTACCGTGGTTGTGATTGAAATCTAATAAATTTTGACTATGTCAAAATCTATCCATTTTTGTGGTCTTGCCCCTGCTGGATCATTGGTCGATACCAGGTAGAGAAATTGGCAAGTCAAACTGCACTGGCCCTAAAGTGGAATAATGCCAATACATGGAATTGGTGATTCTTTTTGTGTTCTGAGATAATTTCTCACATTCTGTACCATGGAATGTCACTTATTGAGGTATGCCTGCCAGGATGTGTGGTGGTTGGTACTAAGATCCCATTTCAAGTTTAGCTTTTAGCGTGCACCTTTCTGCCTTCTAGAGAATATATGGGACAGAACATCGTAAAAGCTTTTGGTTGTCTTATGCCATAAACATGTTGCATGCAGTTAACAATGTGGAAACTTTGGCCAGATTCTGAAATTTCATTTCCATTTGGTTGACTGTGAATCTCCAGGACATGTTTGTATTTGTACAGCTTTGTAGCTCTTTCCTTGCTGCCAATGTTGTGTGTTGTATCATCTCAGAGGCAACATGTTGAAGAGTCTCATGTCTTGCTTGGCTTTTGAAAACAAATTTCCACGATTCTGTGGTGCACATGCTTTACAGACATCAAGACAAGTTGGATAGCTTTCAAATAACCATGATAAGTTGTGTCTGTTCCAGTTGTTTTAGGTTGGTGCATTTTGCTTACCACTGTTGTTGGTCTGACACTGATGCTTCATATAGTCCATCCTCAATTAATGCAGAAATGGGTATGAGCCTTTTTCTTACTTAAAAGATTGTCCTCAAAGATTTTATTTGGTGCAGAGCCAATGATAAACTCAATGAGCTTCTTTGACAATTCCTCTGCAGAACTGTCACACTTATGCCCTTTGATTCAGCTTATTCCAACAGACTGGTCAATAGACTCTTGAGGCTGCTGCCTGTACATCATGAAGTATAAATTGTTAACCCTAAAGTTAATTCTTCTATTTGGGTGGTGTTTGATCATTTCTTAAAGCTTTTGTGGATTTTTTTGACCAGCCATCGCAAGACCAGATATATTAATTCTGCAAAGTCCTTCCTTGCCAAGACAAGAGAGATTTTTAACACTCTTTTCATGGGTTCATTTCCTGTTTAAGGTGTAAAACCGAGCTGGACCTGCTGCTTGAACAGTCATATTTCAGTTAGGGTGTCACTACCCAATCCATAACAAGATTTCTGCTTTCCATGATTCTGACTTAAAGATTTTGACGATACCAGCTTAAGCTCTGTGTCCCTTATCTGGTGTCAGTGTGAGTTAAAAACTGCACCTTTCTTAAGAACAAAGATATTGTCGTGCTCTTCTGAGAAGCCATTCCCAATGTAACAACTATCAGGAAAATATTCTAGCCTTTATAATTTTCCAAGCTGTACAGCACTGGATCTATGTTCTAGCTCAAAACTGCATTTCAAGTTTTTTTATTGCTTTCTTTCTTTTAAGTAATAATTTTAGAAATCTATTTTTATCTGGAAAGAAGTTACATCCCAATCAAAAATAAATTATTGGTTAATGTTCTGTCTACTAATCTGGAAAGTTTCCGGAGCTCACAGAAACTGATGCTGTGTAAGGGTGAGAAAGATTTCCTTTGCAAAAGCTGTCTGTTGTCCAAAGCTGTTGCCTGATTGGTCCTCAAATAGCTTTCCACATATCTACCACCTATATACTGGATTCTTATGACTGATGTTATTGCTTCTACCATGGGGGAGTTTGTCTGCACAATGGTATTTTTCTTGATCTGACAATATTTATATTACCTTCCGTGACAGAAGAAAATGGGTGTGGATATCATAGTGTGGAAACCAACTGACATTTGTTACAATTGATTAATATACCCAAACATTATATTCCTTAGGTATATAAGTGCCTAGGCTAATATTAGGTTCTGTTATGAAAAGAACAGGACAATATCATGCTTCAAGTGAGCCAAGATTAGATGGAGTGTGAGATCTTCATATCCTGAGGTCACATGCTATATGATACAATGATAACAGGAGCATCTCTCTTCAAGACATACTAACAGGACATATAATGCAACGTCTACATTATTTTTTTAAAAACTTGCATATCAAAAATTCTGGCCTGACAATGGTCAGGCTGAAACAATATCTCCAAGACTCAAGTTAAATTAAAGTGGGACCCAGGGATCATGATACAAAGAGGATGTCCAAACAATCACTTGAAAATAAATTAGAAGCTCAGAGGAGGGCTCAGTTACACACATTTATATTATTGTCTGATTCTTTAAAGATCTTATCATTGCCTCAATAAGAGAAAAAGGTTTGCAACATGGCAAATTTCCTGCAACTTCATCCTGCCATATATGTTTTGCAAGGGCTGCTTTTAAATTTCCACACATGGCTTTATCATCTTAGAAGTCCGCACTAAAACTGGTCAAATAAATACAGAATATAGGAGGCTGGAAATCCGAAACAAAAACAGAAATTGCAAGAGAAACTCAAGAGGTCTATCAGCATCTGGCAGCAACGTTGATTCTGCTTTCTTTAAACAGATGCTGCCAGACCAGTTAAGTTTCTCCAGCAATTTCTGCTTTTGTTTAATTTAGAACTTTTGTTTCAAACAAAATTCAGTCTTGAGGAATACTAAAAATTGGGAATTTATAGGAGGGCAAGCAAGTAAAGTTTTTTGCTTCAGATTGGTCTCATTGCATACTCTCAAATAATTTCTGCACTTATTTCTGATTTTATTTTTTGCAATTTCAATTTTCTCATATATTCACTGAACTTATTTTAATGATATTGCTTTGCTTAGAATACAGAAATCATACAACACAGATACACATTTTTCTTAAAGTAGCCATAATCAATCTTAAAACCCAATGGCATATCTCATAACCTCGATGGGCTTTGTGACGTGCAAGTAAAATGAGTCAATTGAGAAAAAGAGAAGAACAGAAATGTGCACTTCAGAGCAGAATGAAGAAAAATGAGGCCATCATTAGTGAGTTGTTTTTACATCTGAACATGGTAAAGAGAGATTGAGATCTTACTCATTTGTAAACATGGGAAAACCTGGCATGCAAACATAAGATTCATCAAATACAAACCTGCTCACGTCAAACACCACTAAGGAAGTCAATCCGCCACCAGCAAAAGGAATAAACACAAAAGTGTAACACTGACATTTATTCAGGTGTGATTTCCAGAACTGTCAAAGTGAGGAAGAATAAAAACACTTTGTGGATGTTTTAAACACCAAGTGCCAAGTTTTGAAAGACTGCCATACTAAGGAAAACAAACTAATCACAAAGCATCTTCTTTGTTATAGAAGAATAGCCGTGGAAAGGGAAAATGTTGGCATTAACAAGTTCTTTGCAAACGTTTGTAGTGTTAACTCACAATCAAGATTTATGTGCAACTTAACATAATAGCCAAAAGCATTTCTGCAGGTATTGTTGCATGATTATTTTAATTGAAATTACCACCAAAATATTTCTTTGAAAGATCTCATTTGAAAATATGTGTGTTAGGGTTGCCGACACTTGAGGAATATCCGGGGGTTTCCAGGCTACATAAAAATCATGGGGTACTTATAAAAAACTTGTGCATCTTTGTGTCCTTAATCTTTATTAATTCCAACAATGTTTGAGATCAGAAAAGAAGGCAATTTGATGCAAGTCAAGGTTTAGCCAATCATTTAGCAACAAACCCATTTGCTTTTCAATTGGTGTAGTCAACGTTGCATACGGAGATGGACCAGTGGGAACAATGTGAGGCAAGGTAAACTGAGATGCAAGGTCATGTGCTAATACCTCCAGGAATACAACGCAGTGTGTGTACAAGTATGCACATGCTTGTGTGTTATTATTTTTTGCTTACTTGTAGAAGCTGTCTGGTTCCAGGCACTTGAAAATTAAGGAATATGTCGTTGTCTCAGAGGCAATCCCATGGTTTTTCCCCACTACAACACAGGAAGATCCCAGGCCTGAAAGAAGGTCATCTGCAAAGCTCAGAGATTCCCCTGGTAAAAGTGAAACACACAAGAGAGGAGGACACAAATTAATTAAAATAAGTCCAGGCAAACAAAGCTTTTTGACATTCATCATGCAAAGTAACTCTGGCATTTCCATGGGCTGTTCCTGTATTGGGGGGTGAAATTGGGTCATCTTTTTTTCTCATGTCTTTGTTTTTTTGTAACTGAATTCTTAAGATCTTTGACAGAAGAAAAAAATAAACATTGCTCAGAATTTCTAAAGATGTTTTGCTTTCCTGCAGGCTATTGCTATGTTAAAGGTTAAATGTGTTCTGGCCTCTCAGCCATTTTGACTTCTTTCTCTTTAACTTTTTGCAAGTGGGATGAAATGCATTAAGTCTATTTTCCTCTGCATTCTTGCTAAATAAAAATAATCACGTGCTTGCACACATTTCATCTTTATTTAATTTTGTTTTTCCGTGTGCGGTCAAATGTCATAAACTTTTGCTGTTTGAATAACCTCATGCTTTAAATGTAAAATATATTTTATGCGCTAAATAATTGGCTTACAAGTATTAAGAGCTTTAATGACAAATAGAGGACAAAAAAACTTTCAGTTTACAGTACAATTGTGTGAGGGTAGGGACACAGTTTCCTTCAGAGTAGGCTGAAGCCATTTATCTTACATAAACAAATGTCTCCAAGCGTGGGATAGAGGTAATGAGCTGCCAGTGTGGGATATATTTGCAGCGTGATGTTATTTACTTTTCATCAATCAGTTCTCTGATTTTACCACCACTGGAAATCCACAGTATTCCCCTTGAAATCCACACAAAGGATCTACAACAGAAACATTACTTTTCAAGTCAAATGTGCATGATGCCTAGAGATTAGTAAGCAATAAGGAATTACACGAATAGTTTTGAAACTCCTGTTCACCGGGCTACAAGGGGAGTCTGGGAATTAAATACTAATACATTGAACCATTTGGCTTCCTAAAACAGATGTTTACTATTAAAAGTTTTAATGTGCTAACTTCCAAATGTACATGATGGTGTGACACAAATCCTCTTTCATTTTCTTCCCTTACTTTTTCAGCTACTGCACAGTATTTGTTTCAGCCTGATCATTACCATTTTAGTTATGTCTGCTATTGAACTGTCATTTGAATGGCACCTCTTCCAGTCCTGCAAAATAGCTTACCTTATTTAAAGGTAAGTGATGTAAATCTATACACTAGCTTATGCCTAACCCTGACACTGAGCTTTATTTTTTAACCAAACAATCTCAGTTTAAAATTAAGATCATAAAACCAGGAGAAATAAGAACAGGAATTGGCCATTTGGCCTATCGATTCAACAGGATCACGGCTGATCTGAATCTTCATGTCCACTTTCCTGCATTTTCCCCATACACCTTGATTGTCTTACTGATCAAGAATCTATCTCAGCCTTAAATATACTCAAGGACACTGCCGCCACAGCTCTCTATGACAAAGAGTTCCAAAGATTCTCAACGCTCAGAGAAGAAATTCCTCCTCATCTCAGTCTTTAATTGGCGCCCCCTAATTCTGAGACTATGCCTTCTGGTCCTAAACTCTCCCATGTGGAAAAAACATCCTCTCAGCATTTATCCTCAGCAATCAACAACTGATCAAATACCAGTTGCCATTTGTGGAAGAAAATTTTAAAATTTTACCCCCTTGTCACATGGAAGGGTTTCCCTACTGCACTCCACCTTTTAGTCTAATATTTATATTATTCCACCTGCTCCCCTATTCCCCTTCCCAAAGGAATCATTTTTGCTCTCGCCACCTAATCTATTCCTCCTACTATCTTGAAAACTTTGTTCAAATCAGCCCTTAATCATCTAATTTCTAAATAATTTAAACTTAGCACTTGCAATCTCTCCTTGTAGTTTAATGTTTGGAGTCTAAGAATCATTCTACTAAATCAACACAGTGCTCCCTTCAAGGTAATTATATTCTTCCAAGGACTTGTTCTCACAGTTATCTTTGTATTCAATTGATTCCAGCTTGTAAATCCTATCTACTAGGAGAAAGTGAGGACTGCAGATGCTCGGGATCAGAGCTTAAAAATGTGTTGCTGGAAAAGCGCAGCAGGTCAGGCAGCATCAAAGAAGAAGGAGGATCGACGTTTCGGGCATAAGCCCTTCTTCAGGAATGAGGGCTAATGCCCGAAACGTCGATTTTCCTTCTCCTTTGATGCTGCCTGACCTGCTGTGCTTTTCCAGCAATACATTTTTAACCCTATCTACTACCCAAGCAACAACACAATTACTTCTATTGGGAGGTCAATCCATTGTATCAAACCAAATAATCATGCTGGTTTGAGATGCCAAGGAATTTAGACCCTTTGTGCTTCTCAGACAAGACCAATGGATGATCAGAAGATTGTAATAAATGCAGAAAACAGCAGATTTTCCTTCAAAAGGAATGAACCAGGATAAGAACCTCCAAATGCAGACATCACAAAATCTGTCCACATACGATCAACCTGTGTAATTATTATTAGGGAAAATCTCCTGAATCATTTCAAAAACATCTAGATGTTTTCATTGAGTGGTGATTAGAATATCACTTAATGGGTGATGAGCCTAATAATTCTGATCCATAATTATCTTATGATTTTTGTTGAATGGGAAAGGCATCCAATTCTCCCCTTACTACATGTACAACAGGATTCACAAGTGAAAACTTTCAACTGCTCTTTTGTTGTCCTGATCATTGACAGGGGTTCTCATGGTGCAGTGGCAGCGTTCCTACCTCTGAGCCAGGAGGCCTGCTCAAGTCCCAGGAGCAGGAGTTCAAGTCCCACCTGCTCCAGAACTGTTGTAACACATCTAGACAGGTTGATGAATAGTATATCTCCAAATCTTTGAGTGTCTTGAATAGCCAACTGCTAACCAGATGGAGATAAGGTAACCACAGAGTAGGCCTGGAATTGGGCCTGTGTTCAAGACATTACATGAGACAGCAGAAAAAGAAAAAAAATACAAACCAAGAGGCCAAAGACCATTAATCTATCTAGAGGCTTATCGCGCCATATAAAATTATCTCCAATGAATGGTTGACCTCCTGCAGAAAACTAGCAAATGCTGATCAACACCTTCAAAATGACTGACCATGATACAATAGGAATGATCCAAAAATATAGGCCGATTCTTTTTTCCAGTGTGGCAGTAGCCATGTTGTTGTGCTAGAATACGAGGAACCAAACTTGTTTCAGCCCTCTAGTTGAGGTCTGCCCTGGTTCAGTGGCAATCTTGATAGACAATTCACTGTTGAGACTAGATCTCCATGCCTTGAAGGGAGAAAATCCTGCCTTCATGAGCTACTGACAGTTCTTCAGTTCCAGCAGTACCACAGTGAGAGGTGGTCACTGGTCAGACATTACCCGAACCACAGCAGCATCTTGGATACCCTCCTAAATAGGCTCAGACAGTGAGGCAGACCTCAGTGAGGTGGGGAGTACAATGTTTGAGGACATTGGTGATAGTGGTGATGGTTCTGCACTTTCCCACTGCTGGCGGTGGAGGGAGTTGATAAGGAGGAAGAATCCATAGGTTGCAGGCATAATCACCTAAAAGCTTGAAGAGAAGCCCTTCTGTTTTACTGGGTATTTTCACTGTCTGGTAGCAGTCTAACAGTGGGAAGATATTTTTAAGTGCCCCCTCATTATAAAAGATGTATTTTGGACACTTAAAGGGTCTCTGGGTGGGTAATCACTGGTGCAATAAGTGTTCCTTGGTGTTATGAAGACAATGGATACTCCTAATTCTACTTTCCTTCCAGATTCACTGGAGCCTCTCGCCATCACCTCCCTAATTCCCAGATCCCATTAAACTTCCAGCCAATGCAAGGAAACTAATGGATCCATGTGTTTTGTGATGTAAAATGCATCCATCCAATCATGGCTTTGTCTGCCCATTACCATTTGTTCCATTCCCTTATCCCCTTTCTTCCTGAGTTTCTGGTCTTAGACTGAATATTCTCTTTCATCAAAAATGCTAATGATGTCAGAAATAACTGTTGACAGAAAAAAAACAGAGCTCATAAGACCATCTCCGCCATAAAGTAGGATGGTCTCTGTAAGGATTGGAGGGTTTAAGCTATTGGGGAAAGGATAAATAAGCTGAGGCTGTTCTCCCTGAGGTGGAGAGGGTGTGTGATTTTGTAGAGGTTTATAAGATCATGCAGGACATGGACAGGGTGATAATTCACAGAACTAACGGGAAGTTATTAAACTTTCACTGCCTTCCAGCCATAACCAAAGTCACCCCAACCAGTGTAATTGAGCTGCAGTAGTCAGATTATGCTTTCATCTGTGCAATTCAGAGGATGCCCTCCAGACCATTGTCAGCACCTTTATGGAGTCAGATGAGAACACTGGTCTCACCCTGAACTTCTGTAAGATGAAGGTTCTCCACCAACCTGGCCTGACATCGTGGAGTGAACCCCTGATCATCAAGAGCCACTGGGGGTGGGGGTGGGGGGGCCTTAGAGAACATTGACCACTTCCAAAACCTCAGCCAAAGCAGCTCTTAACAAAGAGATCCAGAACCGTTTCCAGTAAGCTAGTACAGTGTTTGGCCACCTGAGGAAAAGGGCGTTTGAGTACAATATCAGATTCAACACCACACTCATGATTTACATAGCTGTAATGGTTCCCATCATCCTGTATGGCTCTGAGACATGGACTGTCTATGGCAGACACCTCAAGGCTCTGGTGCAGTATCACTCATGCTGCCTGTGCAAGATCCTGCAAATCCGCTTGGAAAAGAGACACACCAACACCAGGATCCTTGACCAGGACAACATCTCCAGCGTCAAGGTACTGACTCCACATTGTTCAACAACAGTGACTAACACGAGACTCCCCAAGCAGGTACTCTACTCCCAGCTCCAGGTTGGTAGGCAAGCCCCATGTGGACAGACAAAACACTTCAGGGATTGCCTCAAGGCCTCACTGGGGAAGTGTGGCATTCTCACAGACACCCGGGAATCACTGGTTTAAGAGCGTCCAAGGTGGAGGGGGGGTTATCCAGGAAGGCATAAGAACCTCGAGACTTGCCATCGGGAAAATGCGGAAGCTAGGCGGAAATAGCAAAAGGAGTGCCACACTCACCCCCCTCCCATTACCACCACCTGCCCAAGTGTAACAGAGCCTGTAGTAGCCTTCATTGATCTGTTCAGCCACCTAACGACTCACCCTGAGAGTCATCCTTATCTGCCAGGGACCACCAATGAAACAAATGAACAGATAAGGTGAATAGCCAAGGCCTTTTTCTCAGGTTAGGGGAGTCCAAAACTAGACGCATAGGTTAAGGTGAGAGGGGAAAGATTTAAAAGGGACCTAATGGACAACCTTTACATGTAGAGGGTGGTTGGTGCATGTATTGAACAAGCTACCATAGGAAGTGGCAGAGGCAGGTACATTTATAATACTTAAAGGCTTCTGGATGGTTATACGTATAGGATAGGTTTAGAGGGATATGGGTCAAATGTTGGCAAATGGGACTAGATTAATTTAGGATATCTGGTGGGCATGGACAAATTGGACTGAGCAGTTTGTTTCTGTACTCTATGATTCTTTATCTGTGACAGTCAAATCATTTAGGAAGCCAACTCAAGGAGTGAGTGGCTGGACTTGGTAATTTATTTTGGCAGCAAACTCCAGCCTATGAAATGTTGTCATTGCGAAATATTGACGGGCTTATTATATCATGCAGTTCTCTGTTTAATGGATAAATGTGTTAGCAATACAACTCACAGCGAGGTTCCACAAGGAGCCTGCAGTGAATATGAATCTATTTTTAATGGTATTGAGGGAGGAATGTTGGCAGGCACAGCAGCAGAACACACTGCTCTTTTTCCAAACATCATCACAGTGTCTATAACTTTCAGCTGAACAGGCAGATGACACTTGAATTTGACATGTCAGCTAATGGCTGGTAATTTCAACAATGTATTGCTCTGTCAGTAATGCACAATAGCGTGTGTCTAAATCATCAGCTCAGGTTCTGGGCAAGGGTCAAAGTGCAAAGCCTCATGCTGCAGAGGTAAAAGTGCTATCAACTGAAGGAAACAAACACTAGAAAGGACAAAGTTAAAAATCACACACCACCAGGTTATAGTCCAACAGGTTTAATTGGAAACACTAGCTTTCAGAGCACTGCTCTTTCATCACCCCAGTCCAACGCTGGCTCCTCCTAATCATGACAAAAAGAGGAGAAAGCCCAGTTTCCCAATCTTGACTTATATGTTCAGGGAATTTACCTTTGGGAAGATGGATGATGCCTAATTTGTATGGAATTCATTTTATACTGATCCCCTTTCTGGTGAAGAGCCCAACTTTGGTTTCCCTAGTTGATGAAAAGTGAGGAGAAGAAACAGAAAAGAAGATTTTTTAAAAAAATTCTGGTGGATAAAGGTGAAATATTTGTTGAGACAAAAAGGTAAGCAGTTTTTGTAACCTTGTTTCATTTGGACCTACACACAAACCAACTAAATGAATTAGACACATGCATTTCATATTGGCCTGAATGGTTTCAGGGATGAGTAACTTTAGTTACTAGGGTAAATTGGAGAAGCTTTGGTTGTTCTATTTTAAGAGAGGTTTCTGAGGAGATTTGTTGGAAATAGTCAAAATCTTGGAGATGGGATGTCAAGGCTGAGCAAATAGAGAAAAACTTCCTTTTGGCAGAGCATTGGAAAACCAAAGGAGACAGAGTTCAGGTCATTGGTAATGGAACCAAAGGCAACATGAGAAAGCTTTTTACACAGGGACTGGGAAAGTACATTGTTTGGAGGGCAGTGCGAGTGAATTCAATTGTATCTTTCAAAAGAGAATTTTCACAAATACCTGAAGATAAAAAAAATACAGAACTTCAAAGAAATGGCAGGAGAGAAGAACAAACTAGTGTCATGAACCTCGCTGATGTTATGATTGGGCAAATCATAAGCCACACTAAAATCTAGCTTGCTAGATTATATTTTGCTTTGGTTTAGTTTTAACAAAGTTTTGCTGATGCATATCCTATCTTTTATAATCCTTTCCAAAACTTTTCCTACAACAGACTAAGGCTCACTGGTCCATCGTTACCAGGGTCATCTCCACTGCCCTTCTTGAACAGGTACTAAATCTGTAGACAATGACGACTCAAAGGTCAAAGCCAAAGGCTCCAAAACCTCTTCTCTAGCTTCCGAGAGAATACTTAGATAAATCCCATGCCCAGGGGACTTGTCTACTTTCACTCCTTCTAGAATTGATAACACCTCTTCCTTATGAACCTCAATCCTTTCTGGTCTAATAGCCCGTATCTCATTCTTCTCCTCTACAATATTTTCCTTTTCCCGAATGAAAACTAATGGGAAATATTCGCTTAGCACCTCTCCAATCTCCACAGAGTCCACACTCAACTTCGCACTTCTGTCTTTGATTGGCCCTATTCCTACCCTAATTGTCCTTTTATTCCTCACATACCTATAGAAAGCTTTAGGGCTCTCCTTTATTGTATTTGCTAAAGACTGCTCGTGTTCTCTCTTTGCTCTTCTTAACTCTCCCTTTAAATCCTTCCTAGCTGATCTGTAACTTTCCATCGCCTCATCTGAACCATCTCATCTCATCGTCACATAAGCCTCCTTTTTCCATTTAACAAGAGATGCAATTTCTGTATTAAACCACGGTTCCCTTACCTTAACACTTCTTCTCTGCCTGACAGGGACAAACTTATCAAGAACACATAATATCTATTCCTTAAACCAGCTCCTCATTTTGATCGTCCTTATCCCCTGCACCCATTCTATGCATCCTAAGTCTTGCCTAATTGCATTATAATTGCCCTTTCCCCATTGATAATTCTTGTCCTCTGGCATGTACCTATTTCTTTCTATCACTAAACTAAACATAACTGAATTATGGTCACTCTCTCGAAACTGCTCACCTACCACTAATCAAACACATGGCCTGGTTCATTACCAAGCACCAGATCCAATGTGGCCTCCCCTCTTGTCGGCCATTCGACATACTGTGTCAGGAAACTGTCCTGTACACAGTGGACAAGAACTGATCCACCCGACATCCTAGAGTTATAGCATTTCCAGTCAATGTTGAGGAAGTTAAAGACCCCATAATGACCATCCTGTTCCTTTCACTCCTACCCAGAATCATTTTGCCGATCCTCTCCTCCACATCTCTGGAACTCTGTAGAGTCCTACAAAAATCTCCCAGAAGTGTGACCTCTCCTCTCCTGTTTCTAACCTCAGCCCATACTACCTCAGTAGACGAGTCCTCATCAAAAGTTCTTTCAGCCACCGTTAAACTGTCCTTGACTAACAAGGCCACACCTCCCCCTCTTTACCACCTTCCCTGTTCTTAATGAAAGATCTAAACCTTCGAACCTGCTCTATTCATTTCTGACCCTGCTCTATCCATGTTTCCGAAATGGCCACATTAAAGTCCTAGGTGCCTATCCATGCTGCAAGCTCACCTATCTTATTTCGGATACTTCTGGCATTGAAGTAGACACACTTCAAACCAGCCTGCTGTCTGCCAGCACACTCCTGTAAATCCTATTAATCCCAAAACACTCCTTTTTAAATTAAAAATTTTCTCAACAGCTTTATGTATAGCACTCAAAGCACAAGCTTGGTTCAATACACAAAAACATGCCATATGAAGTACCTAAAACACCACTCATACAGTACTCACAGAAATGTCTCTGTCTCCAATATCTCAATAAGTTTAATTCACTTTTGACTTTAACTTATAGAGGAGAAATACTGATAGGCTTTTCCTGGACATATACATCCTTTTCCTATTCATCCAAAGTTAAGCATTTACATAGATAAGTAACCTCTTCAGGGTTTTATCCCAACATTTCAGGCATGGGACAAGCACTAACTCTCTGATCTAATGTTTCATTACATGCTTTCCTTCTCAGGAGTTCAAGTCTATACTAGCATCTTCAATTCACAGCACTGCTTAACCACTCTCAGCTCTGAGCATATCTTTTAAACTTAAAAAAAATCCTGATTTTCTAAACTGAAGCTTTTTTCTTTTGGTTATAAAATCCTACCAATGTCTACAGAAACCTATCAATTCGAATACTAGGCCTGAAAAGAGGTTTTAAAATACATCATCATGGCTACAGAAATACAGTTCATTATTAACTTCAGACACATAAACCTATATGTTAAGAACTCAAAAGCCAACACCTGAAATTGGAATTAATTATATTGAAAATATATATAAATCACACAGTCCATTTCACACCAGCAGAATTGTTCAAAATGCTAAGTGGCTCCATGTGTGCTGTAAGCATTCTATAGTTTTATTTCTGACATTTCTAATGAATTTCATCACATAGAAAAATACAGCACAAGGAAGCTACAAATAAGCACATGTAGCTTGTCACTATTCTAAATTCTAGTCAAATTCTCGAACAAAAATTATATCAACAGCTTTTTGTATAGCACTCAAAGCACAAGCTTGGTACAATACACAAAAACATGCCCTATGAAGTACCTAAAAACACCACTCATACAGTACTCACAGAAATGTCTCTGTCTCCAAACTACACATGAGCAGAAGAACTATGGCCACGAAACACTGAACAACAATGACAACAGCCTGACATAGAATCAGTGGAGAAAGGAACAGAAGGAGGCATTTGATCCCTCAAATCTGCTGTGCTATTCACCTAGATTGTGTTGAAATTCTACTCTAATGCTATTTTCCTGCACTATCCTCGTATTCCTTAAAAACATTAATGCAATATTTAGAAATCTATCAATTTCTGTCCTTAATATACTCAATGGTTGAGGTTTCATGACCCAAAAGGGTGGAGAATTCCACTGATCCATCACCATCTAAGTCAAGAAAATGCAGGCTCAATCTCTCCTCATAACACCAAAACCCCAAGGGTCAGTCTGGTGAATCTGTCACACATGCTTTCTGACAATTACATCCTTTCTTTGGTAAGAAGGCCAAATGTAAGCACAATAATCAAAAGCAGTCACCCCAAAAGCTCTATACACTTCAGCAAGGCATCTTTACTCTTGTTCTCAAATCATCTTTCAATTAAAGTCAACATACCATTTCTCCCCTGTTGCTTGTTGCACCTGCATGTTAGCATTTAGTGACTTATGAACAAAGACACTTAGGTCCCTTTGAACATCAACATATTCCAATCTCTCCGCACATACAAAATGGTCTGCATTTCTGTCTTATCCACCAAAGTGAATAACTTAGCATTCTCTTCACATTATATTTGATTTACCATATCCTTGCTCATCTAAATCTTTGTAAAACCGCCTTGCATCCTCCTCACAACTCACACTGCCATTTAGTTTTGTGTCATGAGCAAACCTGGAAATATTACGTTCAGTTCCTATGTCCAAATCATTGATACAAATTGTGAATAGCTGAATCCTAAGTACTGATCCTGATCATTATGATACTCCAACAGTTGCAGAGTGCCAACCTGATAATGACATGTTTATTCTTACTCTCTGGCCAGAATTTTTTTTCAGCCATGTTTTTTTTCTGAAGGGATTTCATGGCAGAGTATAATCATGTGTCATAGCAATATTCTGCACATGACCTTCTACTCCTCATTAATCATGCATCCTGCCTCATTGGTTTCCTTCTCATGCAAGCATGTGACAGGATATGTGAAATCCCCATTACTATCAGAACTTCTACCTGGGGTAGCACAGTGGCTCTGTAGTTAACACTGCTGCCTCACAGTGCCAAGTTTCCTGCTTCAATTCCAGCCTCATTCCTAGATGTTGCACATTCTCCCTGTGTCTGTGTGAGTATCCTCCGAGCGCTCCGGTTTCCTCCCACTGTCCAAAGATGTACATGTTGGGTGGACTGGCCATGTTGAATGGCCCATAGTGTCTAGGGATGCTAGGTTTCGTGGGTTAGCCATGGGAGAAGTAGGGATAGGTACAGAGGTGGGTCTGGGTAAGATGCTGTTTGGAGGGTCAGTGTGGACTTGATGGGCCAAATGGCCTGCTTTCATGCTGAATAGCCACTGGCATCATATTTAAAGTCCAGCTGCGCAGCGACTTAGGGGGAATGTTGTCTCTGCTGATCCCTGTCCACCTTCCATGGTTACATTTGAGCCTGGGTGTCATGAGGGAAGGAGAACACGGTGCTCATCAATGTTCCCAAATCCTTTAGTGAGAGATGGGCACCATAGCGAATACAGTGCTTTATTACCCCCTTCAACTCCGTTTTCAGTGGGTGCCCTCCCTCTTTGCCTACCCACCCTTATGCCTTCCTATTGGTCACCCTCACTCCCTCTCCTCACCCTCTGCATGTTTTTTACGCTTCCTACTTATTTACTCAGGATACCTCCCCAGCCTCACCGACTGTAAGGGCTGTGCCACACACTTTCATCTCCCATAAAATCTGCCCCTCTCTCTCAATGAGAAGAGCTCACAACAAGGCAGATAGACTCAAGATGGGTGGTGGGCCACTCGACATTCAGCTCCTCGCCCCTTACGTAGACTGCATCATGACTCCGGTGGCCTGAGTGGCTGACTGATTATGTCTAAGCCTCTGGACTGGAAGCAAAGGGTTCCCTTGAGTTTCTGTGCTGGGTGACTCCTGAGTGAAGACAATCTCCCTTGATTTGACTGAAGCCTGTTGACTCACAAAGCAAGTTTCCAGGCGCTGTGCCTGCGCTAACCAGCAAGGCTACACAGCAGTAAAGCATTTAGAAAGCAATAACTCCCCTTAATTGGCAACCCACTGCTGCCCAAGTGAGAAACCTGCCTTGCTGCTGGGCAAAAGCCAAGATGATGTAGCAGAACACTACTGATGTCAAGATAGGCCTTGCTGGACGACCTATGCGATTCTATTACAAAACATGCCACAGTCCACATTTTTCAATATTATTTAGTCCTCCTCTCCCAGTTCTTTTCGGTGATGCTGTTTATCACTGTTTCCTCCTCTCTTCTTTAAAGCTAACTAGCCCAAATCCTAACCCTGACCCTACTTCAGCAGACTCCCATTGGAATCACCACAGTAGTCCCCTGAGAGGTCACGGATCGAGACACAGTCCAGGTCCCCACCTTGTGGGACAGTTTCCTGGATGCTATTTTGAGGGTAGAGGTATTGCTCACCCTGAAACAGGTCAGTGGTCTCAGCAGGCAATGTGGGCCATCTCAACAGGCTACTGTGGGATCGACTGAGTTCCAGCGAATGACATGTGCCACACCTCGCAGACAGCCGGTAAGCACTGAGCCAATTCCAGGCTGGTCTGCTTGAAGAACTAATTGGCGGGATTTTAGCTATTTTGATACTAATCATGTTTACAGAGTTAACATCAGATCCAAGATATTCACAGTGGCTCAGCTGACCACGCTCTTGCTGAGTCCCAATCCTGGTTCTTAAGTACAAAAGGCCGGTAGGCAAATTGATTGCAATACTAAGGGTGAGCCGTGTTGTTTTACACTCAACATTAAAACTGAGATCGGTGGAACCTCTTCAGTGGATGTAAAATACCCATTGACAATTTTATAAGAAAGGCAAATGTATTGATCAATATTTATCCCTCAACCAGCATTATTGAGAAAAGAACCAGCTGCCCATTATGGATTTTAGTTAGTCGGGTTTTTTTTATGTGCAAACATCTGATGAATTTTCAAAATTAAGACATAACACTTTTAAAGTTTTAAAGCATTTTGAGACACAATGAGGCCAGGAAAGACCTCCCTTTCTGTGCATCGGGGGTTTTTGCAGGGTTCCTCTCATGCCTCACTGTCAATTTGGCAAGATGTTGGTCGAAAAGCTACAGAGAGGTGAACAAAGCTCCGGCTCCCCAAAATAGCCAGGAGGGAGTGAGGTCACATGCTCTCCAACTGATTTCTTCCAGACTGGAATGGGGCTACACCGCCACTGTTAATTAATAATGTCACCATTTGTCTTGTTGATGGCTGTGATGCAAACAATATGGCCTCCTCCACCTTTACTGGAACAAGTGGACACACACAAGATGTGATTACATAAACAAATCGAAAACTGTTACAATGGAGAGTGTGATGTCTCACTGAACATCACACAGGTAGAACTCCAAAGTTCCACACTACACACATTAGTGAGTCAACTAAAATCATCATAGTAAAACTGGACCAAAGGGCGACTGGTGGTGGTTTAACCCTCATGGCCTTCGGTCGTTTAGGGCAACATCAGCCAGTGCGGGAATTGAACTCACACCATTGCCATCACTTTGCATTGCAAACCAGCCATCCATCCAACTGAACTCATCGATTCTCACGCTGAATGCAACAGTAGAAAAATCCGAACCCCAGGAATTACTAAGAACATTGAACTGTACAGCACAGGAACGGGCCCTTCGGCCCATATAGTGTCAAATTAAACTAATCCCTTCTGCTTGCCCCTGGTCCATACCCCTCCAATCTTGCATATCCTTGTGCTGATCTAAAAGTCGTTTATGCACTCCTAACACATCTGCCCCTATTACCACCTTTGGTTAGAGACAAAAAAACTGCACATGCTGCAATCCAAGGTAGGCAAGCAGGAGGATGGAAGAACACTACAAGCCAGGGTGCATCAGGAGGTGGAAAAGTCGATGTTTCAGGTGTGACCCTTTTCAAGACCATCACACCAGGCAGCATGTTCCAGACTCCTACCAGCCTCTGTGTAAAAGACTTGCCCCTCACATCGCTTTTCAACTCTCCTCCTCGCCTTAAATCCATGCCCCCAGTATTCAATATTTTGACTCTGTAAAAAAGATTCTGTCAACCCGACCTATGCACATCCTAATTTTTTTATTAGATTCCCTACAGTGTGGAAACAGGCCCTTCAGCCCAACCAGTCCACACCGACACTCCGAAGAGTAACCCACCCAGACCCATTTCCCTCTGACCAGTGCACCTAACACTCTGGGCAATTGAGCATGGTCAATTCACCTGACCAGCACATCGTTGGACTGTGGGAGAAAACCGGAGCAAACCCACACAGACATGGGGAGAATGTGTAAACTCCACACAGACAGTCACCCGAGACCGGAATCAAACTTGGGACCCTGGTGTTGTGTGGCAGCAGTGCTAACCACTGAGCCACCCAATAGACTTTGATCAGTTTCCCCTCAGCCTCCATCACTTTGCAGAAAACGACCTAAGTCTTTCTAGCTTCTCTTTATAGCTCATATCCTTGAATCCAAGCAACAGCCTGGTAAACCTCTTCAGCACCCCCTGCAAAGCCTCCACGTCCTTTCTGTAATGTGATGAACATGATTGAACATAATACTCTATTGGAGTGTAATTTCTTCAAATGAAAGTAATGAAAGAAGGTGAAATGACATTTCTTCAAAATAAGCAAAGCTAATTGCAATTCTGATTTCACTCTGTTTTTTTTTCAATTTTGAAACTGTCAATTCCACCAGGCCAAATGGCAGAGATTTTCAAGAAAGTTGGTTAATGCATTCAAATGGGGGACCATATTCGATCTCCCAAACAAATCTCTTGCAGTTACTCCAGAGCACATACTCTTCAATAGAAACCGACAGCTCAGTGCGTCTCAGAAAGGTCTTTAGACGAAGAGCAAACGTTTCTAAAAGCTTAACTTAAACAGCTTATATATCATACCCAACGTTTATGGGGGCAAACACTAAACAAAAACATCTGTGACTCTCGGAAACCATCAATTTATCTTACGATGTCTCAAGTTCATGTGCAGCCAGTGTCAGGAGAATAATGAGCCCTGACAGCTTTAAGTTCTGTCCTCTTAATGAATCAGATTGAATCTGGCAGTTAACATCTGAACCAAGGAACTGATCTGATTGGTTCCCCAACCCCAGGGAAATATAACAACAACTTGTGGTTTACAGCTCTTCTCACATGGTCCCAAAACATTTTTACAGCCAATCTTTGTCGTGAAATATCGGCATTCATGCTACAGTTAAGTTGTTCATACTACTTAGGCATCTTGCTATGACATGCAATCTGTGTGGGAATATATGAATAAAAGTAAGGTGACCGTGCATTGAGAAAAAATGGCTGCAGGCAACAATTGAATTTTATGGTTGTGGTGGTTGCTACCACAACTGCAGGTGATGCACTCACTGCAAGTGTAGCCCGACTCTGTAATATCGCTGCCAGTGACACTGCAGGTCTTTACCTGTGTGACAGAGTAATGCAGAAAGAAGAGCAGTATGTGCAACACAACATGGGCCTATTAACATCAGTGTTTCCTTTGGTTAACCATTTCATTGGTGAGCTGATTTACTGATGTAAACTTTTCTGTGAACTGTTGCCTTTCTGCAGTCAATTATGTTGGACTAACAGATTTTGACTCCAAAGTAACATAGGTCAAATCTATATTTACTCAGCAGCCCAAGTGAACAGATTTCACATTGGATAATGCACAGTGGATGAAAAAGTGAACAAGGTGAGGGGGTGGTCAAGTGGCAAATATGAAGGTGAATGAAGCAGCAAGGAGGACACCTCATGGGGTGAGCAAGTGGTGGCAAGAGTTCAATGGACAATGTGTGCATAGCAATACCTTCAGCAGAATCATGGGTGCACAAATTTGGAACGGGTGCCAATTTCCTGTTCCAGATGTGTAATGATGATTGTCACTGATGCCCTGTGCCAGCTAACAGCATGAAAGTTTCCAGGCAACATTGACTGACATGATGATAGAAGAGCTGACCATCTACTTAAAAACAGACGATGGCTGACATTTGTGTTTTATTTACCATGATACAGATTTTGCTTTCAGCAGTGAAGGAACAGTGTTCAGAATAATCTCACATACAAGTACCAAAGGGCTTGTCAGCAGGGGAATCCACTTAGTAAGTATCTGAGTCAGCGACACATGGACTATGGGGAATCTGCATTGTCTGTCAGCAGAACAAGGTCTTCAAACATTCAAGTTGAAGAATTCTTACTAAGACATGCAGACTGCAAGCATGTAGTAACACAAAAGTGACATACCCTCGCATTTTGGTAAGACAAACCAATGCAGGACTTAAACAGCTAATGGCAGGGCCCTGGGGAGTGTTGCTGAACAAAGACATTACAGGTACAGCTACACAGTACCTTGAAAGTGGCATCACAGGGAGACTGGGTGGTGAAGATGGCATCTGGCATGCTTGCTTTCATTGGTCAAAGCATTGAGTGTGGGAGTTGGAATGTCAGGTTGCAGCTGTACAGGACATTGGTGACACCACTTGTGGATGCCCTTCTATAGGGAGGATATTATTAATTGGAAAGGACACAGAAAAGATGTACAAGGATGTTGCCTGGACTGGAGAGTTTGGATAGATTGGGTCTTTTTTCCCTGGAGCATAGGAGGTTGAAGGGTGACCTTAGAAAAGTTTATAAAATCATGAGAGGCAGAGATAAGGTGAATAGCAAATGTATTTTCCCTAGAGTAGGGAAATTCAAAACTAGAGGGTATAGTTTTAAGGTGAGATAGAAAAGATTTAAAATGGACCAGCGGGGCAACTTTTTCACATAGAGGGTTGTGGAATGATCTGCCAGAGGAAGTGGTAGATGGAGATACAGTTAAAGGATATTTGTGGAGGTACATGAATAAATAAGACTTCAACAAATATGGTACAATGCCAGCAAACGGGACTCATTTAGTTTGGGAAACCTGGTTGGCAATGGACGAGTTGGACTGAAGGGTTTGTTTCCATGTTGTATGACTCCATCACTCTATAAGTAATTGTACAGGAATCAAAATAATTATTGGAACATTTACGTGATATTACACAGAGAAACAATGAGAAAAAGCAGAAAAACTCAAATGAAATTATTTGTTTTTAAAGAATGCCTCAGGGAATGGGAATCCACACTTGTCATCTCATTTGTTCAGGGCGAGAGAAGTTGTTCAGAGGCAAATATTGGAGATCAATTATGTCATTAAAATCTCTGTTACTCCTGATTGCACAAACCTATCTTTTTCCACTGTCTTTTACAGCAGAAAAGTGGGTAATAACACAAATACTTATGCCATTACAACGACTGCATGTCAGGTCCCCTCCAATGTATTCTCTGGAGAAGTAAGCTATTATCAAGAGCAGGTTCTAGATTTTTGCATTGTATGAAATGTTATGAATGCCAGAAACTGCTGTCAATTTTAGCTTGGCAAGTGCTGACAGCTTTGATGTTATTAGTAAACCAAAATCCAGGCCATTATCACCTCTGAGACAAAAACAAAATTACAACTCTGGTGGGGCTTGGCAAAGGATCAATCCCGTATTACAATTACCAGTCTCTTCACACAGAAAGATTGGCTGCATTGTGCTCTGGCATATTACCTGTGTCAGGTTACAACTGATATTGAAGCATCCTGATTGATTCCTATTGCTGTGCGCTTTCCATGGACTCGTTTTGCTTTCATACCAAACCATCATACAGGCAACATTGAAGAAGTGCTCTCCTTCCTCACAGCCACTGCTTTGAGCAAAATGTTTTGGGCAGACAAAGTATGTATAAAATCTCCCTGGACTGTTCAGTATGTACTCGGAGACATATGGGTAACAGACAATCACAAACCCTTTGTGTACCTCTGCAAGTCTGCCAATTACAGATGGGGCTTAATTAGGGACCTGAAAATTCTGAGAAGAGAAAGAAATGTTTACTGGTAAACCTCAAAAATCCTTCAGCTGCTTGAATGTGTTCAGTGTCTTTCTTGCTCAGTGCAAATATCATGCAATTGTAAAAAGGACACAAGATTTAGAAAGCTTCGAGATTTCCTTGGTATTTGTGGAGTGTGAGGGATGGTGGAGGAGCAATTATCAGAGGAATTGGAGGTAGATTAATGCAAAAGCCCTTCCCTCTCTGTGTCCACGCTTTGCAGTGAGACAGTGCAATCCCATTAACTAACTACAGCTTAGCCTTACTGCTCCTGCGTTCCCCACAGAGAACCAAGTCTAGAAAAAAAAAGTTAAGAAGAAATATAACAGTTTAAACAAAAAGGGTCTTTATTGAACCTTGGCATCAGGCAACACTTTCCCTCAGCTCTGATTACATCTACAGACAGGACAGAGCGAGAAATAAAAATCAAAACAAACAAGAGTGAGTGAAAGAGATGATACAAGGGGACAGATAGTCCCAGAAGGTCTTGCATCATATTGTGTGGGACATTCCAACTACTGAGATACAATGCTGTACATGTGTCCACTGATGTGAAAGGAAATATTGTGCAAAAGGTAAATGCATGCATTTACACAAATCCGAACTTTAAATAACTCCTCCTGGGGCTACTTTTCAGAGGCATTCTTTGGACTGTGGGTACGGCTAAGGTCTTGTGGGATTCACTGAATATGCTATTAACTGTTTCATCTCGCTGCACAACACAAGCACTGTTCATTTTGTACCTTTTTTTTTCTCTCTTTTGAATCCTTCAAATTCTGTTAGGAAATGAAAGTTGCTCTTTGACTTTTGGGGGGCCAGCCTGGGATTGAGTCTCACTGCCTTGAGACACCAGAGGAGGGTCAGGGTAGCAGGTAACTGCTTGAACCACAAACATCTGCAGTCAGAAATGAACTGTGTCTGAAGTCACCGGGCTTTCTTTATTACAAAGTCTTTTTTTTTCCCTCAGACTGTGGGTTACACAGGTCAGAAATGAACTTCAATCAAGACTAAACCTGCACTATTAGATCGAGTAGCAGTTTAAATTGTACTACAATTCAGAACCAGAAGGATAAATGGGCAGTTTTCTTTTTAGATTGTTCTGTCAGGTTGGAGCCAACGTGAGATTGTGCACACTCATTTCTTAGATGACTAGTGTGCATTTTTGTGCTACTTTCCATTAATCTTAATAGAAAAGCTGATAAAAGGGCGATAAAAATAAATTACTGTGGTCAGATTTCAACACTTATCACTCTCACTCCTGCAGCAAAGCTGTGCAAAAAACCATGGCCGTTGTGAAAGCTGTATGCCGAGTAATAAAGTCATACAGCACGGAAACAGACTCTTCGGTTCAACTCATATGTGCCGACTAGACATCCCAATCTGACCTACTTCCATTTGCCAGCATTTGGCCCATATCCCTCTAAACCCTTCCTACTCATACAGCTCATCCAGATGCCTTTTAAATGTTGTAACTGTAACAGCCTCCACCACTTCCCCTGGCAGCTCATTCCGTACATGCACCAACTTCTGCGTGATAAAGTTACCCCCCCCCTCCCCGCAACTTAAACCTGTGCCCTTTAGCTTTGGGCTCACCCACTTTTGGCAAAAGATCTTGCCTATTCACCTTATCAATGCCCCTCATAATTTTATAAACCTCTTTGAGATCAGAGAAGGCTCCAGGTATTAATGAGCATTCAAGGTCAGATGTCAGGCGGTGTGCAGGCAATATAACTGTTCAAGATCTTAAGAAGTCAGTACGTTACAGGAACCGATATGGTCCTCTGTTGCCAGAGACAAAAACATAAATTTCTGTGTGGGGGTGTGGTGATGGTGGGGGGGTGGGGGGGGGGATGGAGTGGAGTGGGGGGCAGGCAGCAAAGAGCAATCAGGAGGGATATTCTTTGTATTTCATCGGTGCAATGTGGGTGTTGCTGGCTGGGCCAGCATTCATTTCCCTTCACTAGTTGCCTTCGAGAAGGTGGTGGCGATCCGTTTTCTTGAACGGATGCCCATGTGCTGTGGTAGAACCACTATGCCACTGGGGATGAAACTCCAGGATTTTGACTCAGCAACATTGAAGCAATGGCAATATATTTCCAAATCATGATGGTTAGTGGCTTGGGGGGAAACTTGGGTGGTGATGTTAGCTTGTATCTGCTGCCCTTATCTTTGCAGATGGTACTGATCATGGGTTTGGAAAGAGCCATCCAAATGAATGTCCATAGTGCATCTTGTACATGGTACATACTGCTGAAAATGAGTGTCACTAGTGGAGAGATTGAATGTCTGTGGATGTGTGGTTGTTCATACTCTTCCTTACCCCAGACGTCTGAGGCCAATTGTCATTATTACCCCTTCCATAACAACCTCCCCACACCACCCACCATCACTCCAATTATGAATGACCAATTATGCCCAAATTCACAGCTGAACTGGAAGTTGTCTGACCTTTTCACATTTACCCATTGTGGCAATACAGGTGCAATGCCTGCTTTATCTTGCAGGCAGTTTAAGTGTACAGGTATACTAAGTCAGTCAGATGACGTCCAGGGAGGGAAGATGAAATGAATTATAGTGAACTTTCTTTCAACATTGTCAGCACAG
Organism: Hemiscyllium ocellatum; assembly: GCF_020745735.1. Classification (NCBI taxonomy): domain Eukaryota; kingdom Metazoa; phylum Chordata; class Chondrichthyes; order Orectolobiformes; family Hemiscylliidae; genus Hemiscyllium; species Hemiscyllium ocellatum. The sequence goes on along the minus strand of NC_083421.1, from coordinate 33,788,038 downwards.
TTGTGATCAAACAAACATCAACAGACCATGCCAGACTGTATTGCATCATTCTTCCCTTATTCCAAGTTATATTTACTATGTTGATATTAGGGTAATTGTTATGACTTCTAACTCTGTTAAGTGGAAAACCTATTAAATTAATGTCTCATTTTGTGACTCAGCCCTTATACTATCCCTTGTCCTGCACATTACTCAGATGTTTTGATAAACATTGAAATCATTTCCTCAGCTGCATTACGGGAAACTGTCTTTCAAGATGTAACCTTTCCAAGAACACCAGAAGAAAACAAGATGACAGGAATCTGATCAGTGATGAAAATAGGCAGCACATGTTCGAAAGATGGGAACAATATTTCTGTCACAGAGACAGCAGGCAATTTGGAAGACCTGTCAGTCAAAATTAAAGTCCTAGGCAGCATGTATACCAACCACAAACAACATTAGTGGCATCCATGGATGTATTATGCACAGACCAGTTGAATCTAAAATATTGTGGAGGTCATGCCAGCAAAGTCTGATGATTACTAAGTTTGCTTAATGGCTTCACTCATACTCCTTGTGGGATATTAAAGCCAATTCCTTTCCATCTCAAACAAAATATTGTTTAAACTACATCCCCTAAGGAAATAAGTTGAAATCAATACTTCTATTTTAAACAAAATAACATTTACCCCAATTGCCCTTGGAAAATAAGTATGACATCCTCTCTCTGTACCTCTACCACAATCCACAAGAACTCCAGTGCCTGCCATACCCTGGCATCAAAACACCCTCAGGTTGGAGGACAGTATGGTCTAGGCTGCAGCCTTGATAATGTTTGCCAGGAATGTCACTGTATGAATTGCTGACAAGGGACCTTTCACTTTCACCACTGATGCAAGATTCCCTTTTCCTGGCTGTTTTTCCACTGCAAAGTGCTCCATCTAGTGGCTGAGTCAGCAATTGATAAAACAGCCAATCAGCTCAGGTGAGTTTTGGCTCAGATTTTCCTGACGTTAATCACATAAAGTATGGAATCAGTTTGGCAGGAACCTTGTCATTGAAAATCATCTGCTTCAAAATCCCATTGTAATTTCACATCATGAACATCCTGTGAACACAACCCATCTGATGGAGAACCATATTTCTTACATTAAACCAGGAACTATATTTCAAAAGTACTTCACTGGTTATCAAGTACATTGACATGGCTGGTGATTATGGAAAGTGCTAGTCAATGCAAATCTTTCCCTTTTTTCCAATTTAACTTATTTTGGGGGAAGGTGTTTGGAAAAGGAGTAATGAAGTTAATACCTGCCTGACCTTCCCATGTTTCAATACAACTTTCTAACCATGAAATCTATTGTTGCTTATAACTGATGCTGGGTAGCACCGTAGAGGCAGACAGACAATGGAGACTGGGAAGGTGAATGATCACAGAGGAACACAATTGTGCAACAGGGTTTTGCCTGGAAAGTACTTGCATCGCTTTGAAGCTGGTGTTTCTGGTGCATAAAGTATGTGAAAGGTATTTAAGCTTTACTGGAAGTTTTGCTTCATGAAACAATGAAACTACTTCTGGTAACTGTTTTTGAGCAAGAGAGAGATAGAAAGAGAAAATGAGAATAAAAGAGAGCAAGGAAGCCTTGCACTTCTAGCTTGGTTAGAGACATAAAAACCTGCAGATGCTGGAATTCCAAATAGGCAGCATCAGGCTGCCTGACTTGCTGTGTTCTTCCAGCCTCCTGCCTGTCTACTTTGCATTTCATGACTCACTGGAAGTCTCAAAGTGTTGAACAGCCAGTTGAGAACTTCTGAAGTGCAGTCAATTTTGTAATGTAGGAAGAAGCAGCAAGGAGAGGGCAGAAGCTAAGACATGGAAACAACATTCTCAAAGGCAATACACTGCCCACAGGTATACAGACCTCAAGATCCAACAGCTAGAGCAGACCATATCAGATTTTCCTCAAGCCAGTCTGAGAAGACGGCATTTTACCCCCTCGACAGTGTCACAGAGATATGCCAGCTCTTGAAACCTGACCTGTTGCCTCTTTTCATCAGGGCAGCTATGGCAACACAGTTGACAACAACGTTCAAATTTTATACATTCATTACTTTCAGTGACATAATTCATGATGTATCGGTCAGTCAGTAGTCCATTGGCATTATTGCACACTTGAGTTTGTTCGGTTTGCACAGACCTACCAAAGGAAAAATGAAGAATCTTTGTTTGAATGGCTGGTTCTCACAAGTGCCAGGTTCTCTGGATGGCACCATGTCCTTCTAAAACCCAGTCTGAAAGCCTCGGATTCTGATAAGAGTTTATCCGTACACAATCTTCAGGTTCCAGGTGATACCCACCAAGAGGGAAAAAACAGTAAAACTTGGAAAATAACATATTCTGGACAATTTCATCTTGTGTACTTCAAAGTGGTGCTCCAGTACAAGCTATTATGTTTACTTCCAAGTATTACTGTGTTCTTAAAAATTGTTTTACTTGCATGCTCCAGTCATGGTCACAACATGTTAAGCTTCAAGAAGCCCAGAATGCTTGCTGCTCTCCATCATAGTGACAGGATGGCTGCCAGGGAATGACCATGTCAGTCTTGTCATTTCGAAGTCTGAGCAGAGCAAGATTAGTGATGATTTGGAGATGCCGGTGTTGGACTGGGGTGTACAAAGTTAAAAATCACGCAACATCAGGTTATAGTCCAATAGGTAAAATTGGAAGCACTCTAGCTTTTAGAGAGCTGCTCCTTCATCAGGTGGTAGTGGATTAGTGAGGCCATCTTATCAAAATTTTCAAGATATGGACCTTGCAGCTCACAATCTACCAAGTCCTTGATCATTTTGACAAATGTAAGGATTTGGGATCTGCCAAATGCAGAAGGTAAAAGAGACCAAGGAGGTGGCAAATCCCTTATTCACAATCACAATGCATAAATATGAGAGTAGATGAGTTCAACATTCCCCTGTCAGGGACATGTGCTATCAAACAGAAGATCATTTCAAACTTTGCCCGGGTAACAGGGGTCCCCTCCCAATGAGGAGATGAAATAAAACTTTTCAGAAATCCTTGGCAAATTCTCAGGCAACCACTTAGCCAAACTGTAAAACTCTAATATCCTTTCTGTGAAAGAACAGTTATAAATGTTAATGGTCACATGAGAAGGATTTTGGAAAGTTTTCACTGAAATAATGCACAGATGCACCATTGCAAGAAGTGTAGAGGTTTAATAACTCATAACACTTCATTTTGATCTCCTCTACTGACAGGTATTATTATAATATTGACCTTTGTTCCAAAAGTCCTCACAATCTCAATCTATTATCCCTATATTTTATGACTTCAGTGTCAGTAGGAGGTTTGTAACTGCAACAGCATTAACAAAGCCCTGGAAGTCTGAGGTGGCAAATGACTGAGTAAAGTCACAGTGCTTGAAGGACCTATTTTGGCGATCATATTACATGTATATCTAATAACTTCAGGGACCAGAGCTAAAGCTCTGAGCTGTGTTGGCATTTAAAGGGGCTGCACTAAGGCAATGACATTACTGCCACCCTGAGAAGGAACAAAATCCATACCTACTCATCACTATAACTGATAATAAGCCGTTGGTTGATAGTACAGGTCGTACTGCTATAACGCGTGTTTCATCAGTAATGCGATTGACAAACTGTGGACACTGTTTGGATAATGGGAATTTTCTACTGAATGGATGTAGTGATTTTCTATTAGTGATCTTCTATAATGCAGTTTTCTTTAGCGGTTTTCCACAGCGCAATTTTCTATATCATGAGGTTGCAGAGGAACACAGCTGTCATATTAAAGCAGAACAACCTGCGTACCTGAGATCAGGATGAATACTTCTACATTTGAAAACCCTGGAGAATGAGCAGTCCTTTAGCTATCTATTGTTGTCACTCCAGGAGTGACATGTACCCACGTCTGACATCTTGAGGTTGCAGATGCAAATCCCTTGCACATTTCTGCCATCTATAGCATGAGAAAAGACTGTCCTCATATGAGTTCCCAAATCATGGGCCTTATTAATCTTTGAGCCACAGAAATATTGGTCTGTAGTCTATTCAGGAAAATCAGCCACGTGATTCAAAGAACATTGAAATTTAGGAATAGTATTAGACTATTCTTTGAGTATCTTCAGCCACTCAGATAGATCATGAATCATCTGGACCTTAGCTCCAACTTAATGCCTTCATTTCATTTCATTCATGTGCTTTCCTAATGAAGCAAAATGATGATAGTTTCTGGGTTTGTTTTACACATTGACCTTGTCTCAGTAGATTTTTGGGAAGATGATTCCAAACATTCACATCCCTTTGACAATCTGCTTTCTGAAAACACCTTAAACAGCCCATTTCTGGTTTTAAGTTTAATCCCCTTGCTTTTGACTCTCCCACCTGAGTATGTCATTTCCATTTATCAACCTATCAATCATTCCAATTGTTTGAAGCATCTCAATTAGATGCTTCAAACAATTGGAATGATTGATAGGTTGATAAATAGGTTGATCTCCTATAGTCAAGGGAATATAGTCGGGACTATGGAAACAGTCCGTGTAATTGAACCCTCTCAGGTTCCAGCTCCACTGCTCTTCACTGGTACTCTATGATTCACTAGTATATTCCCTAAGTCTTAGCAGCTTGTTTTACAGGGTGTATTTGAGCTGGGTATTTGAATAAGTATGGTAAGTATGGAAAACAGAGAAGAACCAGGCATTACTTTCAACAGAACACCATACGTGCTGGTGTTTGGAAATAAATTGAAACTAATGTCTAAACAGTTGGATTTTCATTCTTCATGGACAGTTCTGTGAAAATTCCATTGCCCTGTGTCCATGCCAGTCCCAGGATAAGCACATTCATGTACTGCTATCAAGTACCGTGCCACCTTATTCTTTGGGTAAGTTGGAGTTGTCCACGGCATCTTAGTGAATCTAAATGAGCGCAGGCTCTGGCACTCAAGGATGCTTCAAGATTTTTATAACCTCTGCTCTTCAATTTGTCACAGGGAAAGTGGTCATTCAAATTACTCTCCATCCTGCACTGAGTTGTGATTTTGTCTCTGAGATAGAGTTTAGCTAAATGTGTCAGTTTGTGCGTGCACACATTGTAGCAGGACTGATGAATATTTTTAATAAGAAGACTGACAATGCACTTTGCCTGTGCAGAAGATGGTAGATCCAGCTCCAAATTTCAACATCAATGATATTCTCTGGCATCTCTGTGCCAGTCATTTTGACTCTCTGATTTGTCCAAGTCTTTTTGTGAAGACGCCCGTGTTTATGTGCTTTGCATGAGGATACTTCTACTTTGAGTCACATAGAGCCATGGAGATGTACAGCACGGCAACAGATCCTTTGGTCCAATTCATCTGTGCCTATCAGATATCTTAAATTAATCTCGTCCCATTTGCCAGCACTTGGCCCTTATCCCTTTAAACCCTTTCTATTCATATACCCATCTAGATGCCTTTTAAATGTTGTAACTGTACCAGCCTCCACCATTTCCTCTGGCAGTTCCTTCCATACATGCACCACTCTGTGCATGAAAAAGTTGCCCTTAGGTCTCTTTATATCTTTTCCCTCTCACCTTAAACCTCTGTGCTCTAGTTTTGGACTCCCCCATGCCACGGAAAAGTTCTTGCTCTTTACTCTATCCATGTCCCTCATGATTTTATAAACCTCTATAAGGTCACCCCTCAGCCTCCAATGCTCCAGGGAAAATAGTCCCAGTCTATTCAGCCTCTCCCTATCGCTCAAATCTTTCAACCCTGGCAACATCCTTGTAAATCTTTTCTGAACCCTTTCAAGTTTCATAACATCTTTCCTATAGCAGGGCAACCAAAATTGTATGCAGTTTTCCAAAAGTGGCCTAACTAATGTCTTGTACAGCCTCAACATGACCTCTCAACTCCTTTACTCAATGCACTGACTAATAAAGGAAAGCATACCAAACGCCTTCCTCACTATCCTATCTACCTACGACTCCACTTTCAACGAACTATGAAACAGCACGCCAAGGTCTCTTTGTTCAGCACCAGTCCACAGGACCTTACGGCATGGTGTTATCTTCATGGGCAGCTGGGCATAAATATATGCGCCAAGGCTGCGTCTACAGTATGAGCTGTGAAATCAATAGGTAAATCCTGGAATTATATTTCCCATCTCTGGTACCCAAATGACTCTGTGGGAGAATACTCTGTGGGAAGTTGTTCAAAAGGAATGGGAGCACATGCTGTGTTATTTCAAAAGAACAATGCCTTTGTGTAGCACCATAATGCAACACTTGTGGCATTGGAGATATTCTTTTCAACCCCAATGCTTTCAGAAAAAAATGATCTTGGATGGATCTTCAAAAGAAATGAGCAGTTTGGCTGCTGGGAGGAATGGACAGAGGCAATGTCATCCCATGTCACTCTTAATCACCCTGTTAACAGATAACGTCACCTCTGTGTGGTTGCTGTAATCCCCATTTCGTCCTAATTTTCCTACTCAGAGATCGTCAAATCTTTTGGCCAATGAATGTTTTCTCTGGTGTCCACAAAGGAGGAAAAGAAGAATAAAAGTGAGATTTGGGTGCTTGCAGGCACCAGCAATGCAAGTATTGGGTTAGGTAGCACTTTGACATGGATCTGAGTTACATGGAGGTGTGTCACTTGACTCTCACTCCCCAGCCTGGCAATGATTCACTGGATGTCAGTCAGGCTGCTACATACAATATCATGGTGGAGGAAGATGATAAATCTGAGAACAGTAACACCGTATCACACCTCCCTCAAGGTAAGCAGTATGAATGACACTGAGGTCATACAATGTCACCCTATCATCCCATATAATTAACTTAAAGGGAAAGCACAAAGAGAGGCAACTTATTAGCAGAGAGCAAAATGAAACAGAACATCTTAAAAAATAAAGCGAACCCATGTTACCACTTTGAAGACATTCAGCAGCCACTGCTCGAGATTTTTTTTGGCTAAATGAAAAGATTCCATCAGATATTGTATGCCCTGATTACAATGTGCTGCTGGAAAGCCAGACAAACAGTGTATTATGGCGAGGTGGACCTGGATAGCATGCAGAGCAAACTTGAACAAAGAATCAATAAGATTTCAGCTCACACACTCATTTTCCTAGTAAGGCATGGAGTAGGGCTATGTCTCAGTCATTAAAACTACTGTACTGTCTGATTCACTTCTGTGGCCCAGAAAATTGTAATACAATGGAGGTGGCTGCCAACATCAACATGGAGGTCATTGTTATAGCAAACACAGACATGAACTTAATAGGGTAATCCCACTCTTACGTGCAAGTCTGTCTTCTCTGTGGCAGCCTGTATGCAAAGTTTTCAGCTTGAAAAAAAAACGGAATCAATTCAGAATTAACTTATTCTCATTTCTTAACTGGTCTAATGAAAACAACTCAAGCAATCTCCTGCAAATAGAGTATCATTTTAAATGGAACTATTTGCCAAGTTCCAGAGAATGATCTGGGTTAAAGGGTTTGATAGGGGAAAGACAAAATCAATTGAGGTGAGAAAGTCATTTTAAAAATTGGGACTACAATAAGTATTTATAAAACTACAAGTAAATTTTAAAACATCGAGAAGCTACATTGAAATTGCAAGTCAAATGCATTTTGAGGGCTGCACAGATGAAAGAATTCATTAATTCAATCACTGATCTGTGGAAAGTTGCATAATGTTGGAGATGGCATGTTGTGGAATAACTGCACAGGGGCCAGTATCCCATCACCAAGCCACCCTTTATTTACAATGCATTGTATTTGACACTGATCTGGCTTCCTCAGAGCCAGCTCTCAGAGTGAACAGAACCCCTAACACTCCGGTTCATATCTTTCAGCCAGGATTCCTGATTACACTAGGTTAACAGCCCCAATCAAGGAACTCATATTCTATAATGAACCTGTCTGACCTTGTTATAATCACCACACTTTGGATTGTGGGAACATCTACCAGACTCTCTGTTCCTGGGTTTTATCCAGTATCTAGGAAATTAGCATTTAGATGTTACATGAGGTTAGAATGATGTATGACAGGATGACCCAATAACTCATTGGCACTCAGCATTCAGATTCACACACAAAAACGTGGCCAGTTGGGTTAGGAATTGGACCCTATTGCAGGGGAGAATAAACAGCAGGAGGGATGTACATTTCAGTGAATTGTTGCAGTTGACATTACCATTTTCATATTATTTTGGGAGTCAGTTATTTCCTTTAAGATCAATATTACATCTAATCATCTTAGCTGTTTTACTCTCCTGATTTCTTTTCTATGAACTATGCTCTTTAGAGAGTACAATTGAACAAACAAGTGGACAAAAGAAAGCAAGAGGAGGACATGACAAATGTATATCAGAGCACAGTTCCGCAGTCAATAACCAAATATAAATTAAGCACTTTCACCTTCTAATTGGCCTATAAAACAAAATCATCTCAGGCATCATTACAAAGGATACCTGAGTCTTAATAAATGCTTTACAATGTTAATAAAACCACAATATTGCATTCTTAATGGAGAGAAATATTCCAGGGTTCTTCATCGAGTAGGAGTTAAAATGAGAATTGGAGATGGGAGATTGGTGAAAAAGATAAATATTAGAAGACAAAAAATACTGGTTGAGAGAGAAACAGATTTAAAGTTAATGTAAGCTCTCAACAGAAATGCAGCGCTAACTGCCACAGCTTTTCAGTATTTCAGTACTTTGCTTTTGTGTTGTTGCTCTTGAAAGGCTTTTTGAAGTCAGAAAGGAGTTGTCACGCGATAGGGTTGGTGGTTCAGGAAGAGAATCTCAGTGAGCCAAATACAAAGGCTATCTTGAGCTGATGCAGAGCTCAAAGTGTAAAGGGTAATTTCTGAGTCAAACAGCCAATGACTCTCTGGAGGACAAATGGCATGAAACTTGTGGAAAGATCATAGATAACTACAAAATCATTACAATAATTACCCTGAAGAAATAGCATCAGTGAAACATAAAAAAAAGGACTTCATACAGGCCAAGCTGTTCTTGATGTCTTAGAGATCATCAATGTGGAACTTGGGTGTTGTCAATGACCATGTGAGTAGAAGTGGTGAAGGGCCTATAAATGTTCTGCACATGGCTATTAGTGGAATCATCCGAAGAATGGACCGAATGGTCCACTAACTCTGTCCAGTTAACATTCATTGTGCTTTCTCTCCACAGATGATGCCAGACCTGCTGAGTCTTTCCAGCAATTTCTGCTTTTGTTCCATTCTTCCTGAATGTTATCGAAACGCCAACCAAACAGCACATGGTTCTCATGCAGCTTAAGGTGATCCTGCCTTTGAAATTTAACATTCTTGCATCTGTCCTGATGGGTGCAAGACAAAAGCCTTTAAAAAATGTAAATTACCAAATGTGTAATGAATTACTGTGTGTCAGTTATTTCATCTCAGTATCAACATTTGTATGATTTTTAATCAAGTGTTTTCCATATGTTTTCTTCAATTTTCACAATTTAAGAATAACCATCTTCTCTGTAAATTCATTGAAAAGCCAGTCATTCTTAAAATGAAGTTATAACTATAAAACTATTATATGAAAGTTATCTATACACAAATCAAAAGAACTAGAAGACTAAAAAAGTCAGTGAATGACCCAGACAGAGGTGAAGCACCAAAGACATACATCCAAACATGGGAAACAGGAACAGAAGTAGACCATTCGGCCTTTTGAACCTGTTGTACTTTTCAATAAGAAAATGGTGAACCTGTTTACATTTCAAATTCCAGACTCCCATCTGTCACTGATAGCCTTTGATTCATCGGCAAACAAAGAATGTGTCTACCTCTGGCTTCTGAGGTATAGAGTTCCAGGATCACACAATCCTTTGAGGGAAAAAAAATCTCATCTGTCTTGAAAAGGTGACCCCCAACTTTAATCCAGTGCCCCCGAATCTGGTTTATCCCATAAAAGGAACCATCCTTTCTTGTTAAGACTGAATGATCTTCAATGAAGGCACTCGTCACTCTTCCAAATCCCAGTGGAACCAAGCCCAGGCTGTGCAACCTTTTCTTATAAGACAACCCACTCATTCTAGGTATCAACTCATTCCACCTGCTTGGACCTGGCCCACATCCCTCCAAACATTTCTTAATCATGTACTTCTCAAAATGTCTCTGAAATATTTTCACTATACTCACGTCCACCACTTCCTCTGGATGTCTGCCCAATACACTCATCACTCTCTATGTAAAAACAATTGCCCCCATGTATTTTTTGAATCACTTTCCTCTTATCTTAAAAATATGCCTTGTAGTCTTGAACAGCCCCACCTGAGGGAAAAGACACCTGCCATTCACCTTACATATAATCCTCATAATTTTATAAACCTCTACAAGTCAGCTCTCAACCTCTTATACTTCAATGAAAGAAGCCCTAGCCTCTTGAGCCTTTCCTTATAACTCAGACCCTCCATTCCCGGTAACATTCTGGTAAATCTCTTGTGAACCCTTTCCAGCCTAATAATATCGCTCCTATAACACAGAGACCAGAACTAGACAGAATACTCCAGAAGAGATCTCAGCAAGGTACTATACAAACTCAACATAATTTTCCAACTCCGAAACTCAAAGGTCTGAGTAATTAGCCTTCTTGATTATGTTCTGTACTTGCGTACTAACTTTTTATGACTCAGCAGCAAAACATTTAAATCCCTCTGCACCTCAGGATTTTGCAGTTGTTGTCTATTTAAGTATTATGCTGCTTTTTTATTCTTTCAGCCAAAGTAAGCAACTTCACGTTTTCTACATTATACCCTATCTGCCAGTACTTCGGCTACTCACTTAGAAGTATTCATATGCAACTTCATTAGGCCTTCTTCACAACATACTTTCCTACCTATAGAACATAGAAGGTTACAGCCCAGTACAGGCCCTTTGGACCTGAATCTTGTGCCAACCTGGGAAAATAATCTGATGCCCATCTAACCTATACCGTTCCATTATTATCCATCTATGCGTCCAATGCCAATTTAAATACCCTTAATGTCGATGAGTCTACTATTGCTATAGGCAGGCCATTCCATGCCCCTACTATTTTCTGAGTGAAGAAACTACCCCTAATATCTGTCTTAAATCTATCACCCCTCAAGCTAAAGTTATGTCCCCTCATGTTACCCTTCACCATCTGAGGAAAAAGGCTCTCACTATCCACCCTATCTAACCCTCTGATTATTTTATACAAGTTGATTAAGTCACTTCTCAACCTTCTTCTCCCCAATGAAAACAACCTCAATTCCCTCAGCCTTTCCTTGTAAAACCTTCCTTCCATCCAGGCAACTTCCTCGTAAATCTCCTCTGAACCCTTTCCAAAGCTTCCACATCCTTCCTATAATGCGATGATCAGAACTGCACACAATACTCCAGGTGCGGCCTTACCAGAATCTTGCACAGCTGAAGCATGACCTCATGGCTCCGAAAATCAATCCCCGACCAATAAATGCCAACACACCATATGCCTTCTTAACAATCCTCTCAATTTGGGTGGCAACTTTCAGGGATCTATACACCAGAACACCAAGATCTCTTTGTTCATCTACACTGCCAAGAATTTTACCATTAGCCCAGTACTCTGCATTCCTCTTTCCCTGTGGTATATATCTATCCCTGTCCATTACTATTGTAAACATAACTGAATTGTGGTCACTATCGCCAAGGTGCTCACCTATCTTCAAATGTAACTCCTGGCCGGATTCATTCCCCAGTACCAAATCCAATATGGCTTCACTCCTTGTTGGCCTGTCGACATACTGTGTCCAAAAACCCTCCTGCGCACATTGAATAAAAACTGACCCATCTAAACTATTTGAACTATAGTATTCCCAGTCAATATTGGGGAAGTTAAAGTCCACCATAACAAATACCCTATTACTCTCACTCCTCTCAAGAATCATCTTTCCTAACCTTTCCTCTACATCTGTGGAACAATTCAGAGGCTGATAGAAAACTCCCAACAGGGTGACCTGTCCTTTCCTGTTTCTAACCTCAGCCTAGACTACCTCAATGGATGAGTCCTCAAATGTTCTCTCAGCTGCTGTAATACTAGCCTTGATTAACAATGCCACACCTCCCCCATTTTTTTACCATCATCTATGTTCTTGTTAAGACGTCTAAATCCTGGAATCTGCAACAACCATTCCTGTCCCTCCTTTAGCCATGTCTCTGAAATGGCCACAACACCAAAATCCCAGGTACCAACCCATGCTGCAAGTTCACCAGCTTGTTTCGGATGATGCTCGAATTGAAGTCCACACATTTCAAACCAATATCCTGGTTGCCAGTGCTCTCTTGCGACCTTGTAAATCTATCCCTGACCTCACTACCCTCAACTTCCTGTTCACTGAAACTACAATTCATGTTTCCATCCCCTGCCGTATTAATTTAACCTTCCTGAAGAGCATTAGCAAGTTTGCCCCCAGGATATTGGGCACCCCTAGGATATTGCACTGTCATTATCACCTCTTTATTGCTGCCTTTGCTTCTGGAGCCATGACTCACCTTCTCTCAGCCTAGTATAAATACCTCCCTATTTCTCCCTTTTTTTTAGCTTTGACAAAGGGTCAGCTAGACTCGAAACATCAGCTCTTTTCTTTCCTTGCAGATGCTGCCAGATTGCTGAGATTTTCCAGCATTTTCTCTTTTGGTTATTGGGTACCCCTCTGGTTGAGGCGAGGACCATCCTGTTTGTTGAGGTCCCACATTCCCCAGAAAGAGCTCCAATTATCCAAGAATTCAAAACCCACCCTCCTGCACCATCCCTGCAGCCAGGTGCTCAGCTCCATTCTCTCCTTGTTCCTCACTACACTAGCACATGGCACAGACAACAAACCAGAGATAACTACTCTGTTTGTTCTAGCTCTAAGCTTCCAGCCTCACTCCCTGAACTTCTGCCTTAGATCTTTACCTTTCTTCCTACCTATGTCATTGGTGCTTTTGTGGATCACGACTTGGGGCTGCTCCCCCTCCCCCTCAAGGATCCCAAAAGCATAGAGACATCATAAACCATGGCACCTTTAAGGCAACAAACCAATCGTGAGTCTCTCTCATCCCCACAAAACCTCCTATCTGCCCCCCCTAACTATGGAATCCCCACTGACTAAAGTTCTATTCCTCTTCCCCCCTCCCCTCTGAGCAGTGGGGCCAGACTCTGCGCTAGAGACTTGTGTCCCATTGTTTACTCTGGTAAGTTGTCCCCCCCAACAGTATCCAAAACAATATACTTGTTGTTCAGGGGAACGACAACAGGAGATCCCTGCACTGCCTGCCAGTTCCCTTTCCTACCCCTGATGATAACCCATCTACCTTCATCATGTGGCTGTGGAGTAGCTACCCCCCTGTAACTCCTCTCAACTCCCTCCACCTCCCGAATGATCCAAAGTTCATCCAGCTCCTGCTATCTTGTTGCTGTCTAAGAACTTAGCTACCCACACCTTCACTGTCCACATCTAAGACATTGATGTAACTTGTTAAACAAAAAGATGAGCCCCAGCATAGTGCTCTGCTGGACTTCATTCAATCACATCCTTCCTGTAAGACAAAGACTCGTTACACATTCTCACAGTTTTCTGTTGCCTGGAAAGTCCCTTCATATTGTCATTATAGGTGCATTTATACCAAATGGACTGCATCCGTTAAACAAGGCAGCTCACAACCACCTTCTCAAGGTGGGTCATAGATGCTAGCCAAGTCACTGATGTCCACATCCCATGAGTGAATTTTAAAAAGCAGAAAATCTCCTATCCATGCTAATATGTTATGGCCTGTACCAAGAACTTTGATATTCCATAATAAGCCGTGATAAATCTTAACAAATACCATCTTGAAATCTAAATATAAGATGTTAATAGGTTCCCCTGTATCCACAGTGCAAGCTACTCCTTCAACTAATACCAAAAAATGGTTCAACATGATTTCCTTTTGACATGCTGATTCAAGTTGAGAGTTTCTAAGATCATAACTATAATGGATTGCATTATCAATCCTGACACCGTCCTCATGAGAGACATCAAGCTAACGAGCTGATCGTTTCCTGACATCTGCAAGAGAGAGATTATATTTTCTACTTTCCAGTGTAATGGAACCTTTCCTGAATGTTGGAAAATTACTTTGTTAGCCACATCTCCATCCATTTGCTTAGTACCACTTCCCTTATGATAGTAATTTTATTAAGTTCCTCTCTTGCACCATCTCTTGATTTAAGCTATCTCTAGATTGTATTTTTCCTTGTTGTAATTATTTTCATTATAGCGAAGACAAAAGTGAAATACTTATTAATTTCACCTGCCAATTCCCTATTGGCTACAAATGACTCCTAATTCTCACTTGCTAGACAACTAACAGTCATTTTAGTGACCCTTCATTTTTAAATACCTGTAAAAACTTTCGCTGTCCATTTTGACATTCCTATTTAGTTTTCTCTCATGATCTAATTTTTCCCCTGATTAATGTCTTGGTGGTCCTTAGTTTTTCTTTTTATTCCAACTAATCGGATACTCATCTTTGCACAGTTATAGTTGAAAAGTGTGGTGCTGGAAAAACACAGCTGTGTTTTTTCCAGCACCACATTTTTCAACTCTGGTCTCCAGCATCTGCAGTCCTTACTTTCTCCTTTGCACAGTTATATGCTTCTTCCTTCGGCCTGATGCTTTCTCCAATGTCTTTAGTTAACAGTGGATGGTGAGTCTGCTCTTTAGAATTTTTATCTGACGAATAGGCATACTATGATTTTTCTGAAATGTCCCCTGGATTGTCTGCCACTGTGTCACTATTTAGTTATCCCCCAGTCCAGAATGTCAGTTCACTACAGCTAGCTCAGTTTTGACATCCACAAGGTTACCCTTATTTCGATTTAAAACACCAGTCTTATGCACAAACCTATCCATTTCAAACCTGATTAAAATTCAATCACATTGTCATTGCTGTTACCTGAGGATGCCTCCACTCTGAGCTCATTATTTAATGCAGTCACACTACAAAATATTAAATTTGATAGAACCTGATCTCTGGTTGGTTCTAACATGTGCCGTTCAAAGAAATTATCTCAAAAGGATTCGATAAATTCAACACCCAGCCTAATACTATCAGTCTGATTTTTGCCATTATACACTTTGCAGTGTCAGTGAGATGGGGACGATAGCAGAGCCTGGGTCTCCCAGGGCATTGGTGTCATTGCTTTTCCCAGAGCAGGACTCCTTGAGGATTGAAACACCTTCTGGAGACCTTGCAGAAGCCCTTAAGCCATTCTTGAGACCCCAATTTGAACAGACGATGGACTCATTAAAGTAATTTCTTTTTATCCTTATTGTAACACAAAATGGCATCAGATTGTGGCAATGAAAATCTTTTCATTGTATCTTCAAGACATAGGTGACAAAAAATTCATTCATTCATCCACTCTCTACACTTGCTCCAGCGTGGGTCAGTTGTCGACCATCCTGATCATACAGCCCCACATTTTCTTGTACAGGTGCCAGTGCTCCATGAACTGGCCACACCCATCTCTGAGCCACTTACCTAGTGATTATAACCTTTTAGGCTCCATTTCCTCATACACTATATGCAGAATTACCTTCCTTGTTCTACCTACGTCTACATGGATTATGACATCTGATTCTCCTTCTCCCACAACAAGTTCTTTTCCACCCCAATCTAATGTCCTGAGCCCTGACAGCAAGCAGGCAACACAGATCCTTTGTAAGATAATGTTATCTATTTCCTTCACTATATTCTCACCTGTAACTATGATATTTCCTTGTTGCTCCCTATTTGAATAGCTTCCTGTGCCATGGTACCATTGTCAGTTTGTTCATCCACTACGTAAGCCCCAGTCTCACCAGACAAGCTGAAAGAACCTCATACCAATTGGATAAGGCTGACACACCTGCACTCCTGCCCTCTGGATTCCCTTACCAACCTCACTCTCAGTCAAATTAATCCTGGTCCCTGATCAAATCAGAAAGCCCCATTCTAAGTGGAGTAACTGCCTCTGATAAAAAGTAACCAGGTAATCTCCCCCCTTCCTGATGCATTGCTGTGTCTGTATTTCAGCCTCCAGTCCATGTACTCTGAGCAAACCTCCTCAGACTCACACACTTACTGCAGGCAGGTTTGTCCTGGATCACAATCAGTTATCCAAGAACTCCCACATGCTGTAGCCTGGACACATCAGCCGAATTGTCATTATTATTAGCTTATTATATTATTCACTAACCTATAAACTTTACCGATAATTTGTTAGCTGCGTCAAAATTTATGAGCAGAAAAGACCTGAATCGCTTACTGCAGTAGAAAAAGAAATGATTTCATTCAGTTCCAAATCATCTAGCTCTGATCCCCTACTGCCTTCTCCAGGGTCTTTTTCTTACCTGCTCCTTGCAGTGATGATGAAAGCTTATCATAGTGTCCTTCTCTAGCCTGCTCCTCCAAGTACTACTGATACCCCTGTCTCAGGGTCCTGCCCACAACCACTCCTCTGATGGTAAGTAGTTAAACACTAGAAATCTGGTGCTGAATACAATGGGATTAACTGTGATCTGTCGAAAAGCATTGATGGAAAACTTTCACTTGACATTATCTCAGCAATGACATTGATGTTAAACAAGAGTCTGATAGTACAACTGGTATTAGGGCTACAGTGAAATTGATAGCAGAATTCAGCTGAGCACTGGTTGTAAGCTGAGGACCAGGATTGGTATCTCAGTAAGGATTACTGTGCACACATTGATAGAAAAGGATGCACATTTCCATTCCCCAATCAGATTGTATGAAAGTTGTTGAAAGCATTGACTTTTCTGTGCATATTGCTGATTCCAAGGTTGGAATTACAGCTAGATGATCTCATATCTCTGCATGCACTCAGGTAAATGAGAAATGTAAAGTCAACATAATGACAATTACATCTTGATAGTCACCTTCTGCAAGTTTATTTAAATTCTCTGGTGATTATTGTATCAATAGTAGAACAAACAGAAATAAAGACCTCTTAATCTGATTGTTACTTGAAACAAAAATTTGCACACAAAATACAGCTTTTCAAAGAATCACATAATTGTTCCAGCACACAATGACACAGCGTGCTTATGCCAGTTCTCTACTGGAGCAATGCCACTCTCCTACCTTTTTCCCATAACCTTGCACACTTTTCTTTTCAGATAACAATCCAATTCCCTCTTGAATATCTCAATCAAACTTGACTCAACCGCACTCTAGGCATTGCATTCCAGATTTTAACCACTTGCGGCATGAAAACATTTTCCCTTATTTGATATTGCATCTTTTGCCAATTAATTAAAGTTGGGGAACTTTTATTCTCAATACTTCCATCTTTGGGAAAAGTTTCTCCCTAATCATTATCCAGACCATTCATGGTTTTGAGCACCTCTACCGAAATACCCTCTCAATCTTCTTTACTCCAAAAACATCAGCTCCAACTTCATTAATCTATCTACCCAACTGATCCAAGTAGCCATTCTTGTGAATCCTCTCTGCACTCTTTCCAATGTCTTCATATCATCCCTAGAGTGTACTACCCAGAACTAGACACAATACTCCATAGAGTGCTACAGCACAGAAATGGATTAACATGACTTCCTTATTTTTGTACTTAGTTTCTGAGTTATTGAACACAAGATGCTTTATTAATCATAACTCATGCTGACATCACTTCCTCTGATTTATGCGCATATATACCTAGGTTATTTTGGTCTTGTCGTCCCTTTAGAATTATACATTGATTTTAAATACCCTCGTTATGCTTTTTCTGCAAAAAATATATCATTTCTTGCTTTAAATAACATTTCATCTGTCCCTTGATTGCCCATTCCACCAACCTATCTCTCTCCTGTTCAACAGTACCCTCCTCCCAGTGCACAATGCTTCCATGTTTCCTTTTAATATGATCTGCAAATTTTGAAACTATGCCTTACACACCAAGGGCTAGGACATTAACAGAGATTAAGAACAGCGAGGATCTCCACACTGAGTTGCAGGAACTCCTCTACAAACGTTCCTTCTGCCTGAAAAAAATTTATTAACTATTCCTCCTTGTTTTCTGTCCACAGCTTTTGCACTGTCAGGAATATTTCAGTCTATTGCCAGGATAGGAACTGACTACCCTATGAATTATCCTGACTGGTTATGCACCACTCCTGGGCAGGTAATTATCGCCACTGGGAAAATGCATTGAGGTGGAGTCATCCCATCGGTATTTTTTTCAAAATATGCATAAAATCCATAATTCCAAAATTGCCAGCCCTTTCTATCTGCAGAGTGATCTATCATTGTATCATTTTGTATTAGTTACAAAGCCAAATCCCAGAAATGAAAGAACACCATGTTGGCATCATATACCATAAATAACCCTTTCCCTACCCATAAAGGTAAATTGGTTTAGCTCAGGAGGCTAGATTGTGGATTACAAAGCAGTGTGCTACTAACAGTATGGGTTCAATTCCCATCACCAGTTTGAAGTTACCATAAAGGATCTCTTTTGCAACCTCTTCCCTTGCCTGAAGTCTGGTGGCCCTTAGGTTAAACCACCACCAGTCACTTCTCTCTAATGCGACAGCAGCTCCTATGATCTGATACGATTATGGTAAAGCAACTACATATACAACTCCTCGACATTTCAAAAAAGAATAAAAGTTCAATAAATAGTTTCTGACCTATTACTCCTTAAGTCACCCATGCAGCAAGTAAGCAATAAATTAATGAGCATTTGTCTTTAGGAATAATAAATAGACATTAGTCTAACACATTAAAGAGTCAGCCATAGATATCTAACACAGTAAAGTATACTGGATATGATCGGGTATACTGGGCGATATCCAAAAGATCCAAAATCAAGAAAATATTCTTTTCTTTTTGTAAATTGAGCCATACTATTCCATTTAGAATACTTTATTAACTTTTATTCATATGTAATTCCAAAATAACCCATCAATACTACATACAGATATGAATACATTGACCACCACATCCCCTTATTTGCATATGAATACTGGATAGGGATCAGATTCCTCAAGTTACATTTCATCACTTAACGTTCAGTCAACCATTTTTGCACAATCAAAACTTTGCACGCATTAAAATTAAATGATCTGCATAATCTAAACTTATTCACCGTAAGAGTTATTTCAAACTTCCACCTTTAAATTCCACATCAGTGAATTATTAGCATGAATATATACATTTCATTCTTGGTATGAATTGGGATTCTGAACAACATCAGTCACATAGGGAATAGTCTACAAATGTAAATCTCATGCAATGGCCCATTGACAGAATTCTGCTGCCAGGCTGTCTGCTTGTGTAGCAGTGTGTTAGAGCTCAGTTCTGAGCTTGGAGCCGAATCAATGCTCCAAGGTCTTCCGATGAACGGATAAACATCAGAGTTAATCAGAACACAGCCAATATACTGAGCCCTTTGGCTGGACTGGCACAAAATCTGATATATTTATGAACAATCATGGATCTAGATTCAACGCGGAGGAAAAAATGGACAAAGCATTGGTTAAATGTTTACATGCCTCTTAGCGCTGATAACAGTTTATTATTCATTGATTTTCTATCTGGTACACATTGCCTCAATCTATACAGTTCAGATACAACCAATTTGTTGCAAAGACTATAATGGTGGTATCTGCAGATATGGCTGTTTAAACATTTGAAAGGATATAAAATCATTTCCTTTTTTTTAACTGATTAGTGATAATTTTGAACTTCTCCGTTATTGAGAAACAGTGAAGAGCTGATCCCAAAGTAATTGATAAGGTAAACGTTAATAAGCATAGGTTAATAAATGTCACCAAACAGTATATTTTTGTAGTATCTGATGATTCATCTTCTGATACTTAGAGAACAACTCAGCTGTTTCGTCACACTTATGTCATGTGTAACAATGCTTAAGTTGAGACATCTAAGGTACAAAAATATTATAAATGACACAGGAATGAATGTAGCCTCTCTTATACTTCGTTACCATGAAGTCATAACATTGGGAATGGCTCAGTTGTTCATACACCTGCTCTCTGAATCAGGGGATGAAAGCTTCAAATTCTGCTGCAGAGACCTGAGCACAAATATCTACGCTGATGCATCAGTGAATTATGCAATGTCTCCGTCTACAGCGAAAACGTTAAACTAAGAACAAGTCTGCCCTTTCAGATGGCTATTAAATATCCAATGGCACTATTGCAACAAAGTGCATGAGAATCTTCCCTTGTTCCATGGTAAATATCAATTTTCAGTCTCCAGAAAAGATTATCTGGTTACTCTCATTTTGCTGTTTGTTGAGCTTGCTATGTGCAAATTAGTTGCTATATTGCCTGCACTGAACCATTATTTTTGTTCAATAAATATCTCATTGGCAGTAAATTCTGAGCTCATGATAAATGCTATATAAATACAAATCCATCTTTCTAACAGTGTTAACACAAAACTATGCAGAATAAATAATCACTTGCTTACAATCTACAGGGCATGAACAAGGCATCGAGGGATATTTAGTGAAATACAAAGAACATATAACCCATGGATTTGAGTACCTGCAATGCACAAATGGGTAAATGCAGATTCACGTTGGCTCATTCAGGTTAGATGGATTGTCCATGCTAAATTGTCCACAGTTGGATGTGCAGGCTAGATGGAATAGCCATGGGAAATGTAGGGTTATAAGGATAAGGCAGGGGTAGGACTGGCTCTGGATGGGATGCTCTTTGGGAGAGCGGTATGGACTCATTGAGCCGAATTATAGGGATTATATGATTCTATGAATTATTGAAAACAGTCATTTATGGATGGAGAGGTCATTCAGACATTGAGAATCTTGGGGAAGTTATTGAACAGCCAATTACAAGCACTTGACACTTCTTACAACACCACTTTACAGGTAACTCATCAGCTGTAAGATGGAAGATGCTACATGAATGCAAGTCTTACTTTCTGTCTAGCTGGTGCAAAGTGTCCTGCGGTTGACTATCTCAGCTATGACTGCAGTCAATTTACGACGGTTCACCTCAGTACCAGGGAGCTAAGAAATGAAAAATTATTCCAAGTGCCTAGTCATTATTTTTGCTGCAAATCTTTCTTTTGTAGACTTCATGTAAGGACAGAATCAAGCTGAGATGTGCGGTGCTGTTTACATGTGGGTAACCTGTAAACACAGAGGGATATATTTCCAACTTGCTGATAAAAGCATAAAAGTGACTTTAGAGATTATATGTCTGCTACAGAAATTGTCTGGTGTTTATTTCCAGTCAGGTCAATAAATAAGGGATGTGGTAATATTATCGAACTGGATGTTCTAGAGATGTCAGTTCAAATCCCACCGTGGGAGCTGGGGAAAGTTGAACTTAATTAATGAATAATTCTGGAATAAATGCTAGGCTCATTAATAATAATTATGAAACTACCAGTTTGTCATAACAAATCCATCTGGTTACACAATGTCCTTCAGAGAAGCAAATCTGCTATAAAAAGAGAAAGTGCTGGAAAACACAAGAGGGTCTGGCAGGAAATGTGGAGAGAGAAACAGAGTTAATAATTTGGGTTCTACATGATTCTTCGATGGAACCAACAACTGTGTTGGGAAATCAATCTCCGGTCTGGCTAAACATGACTCCAGATCTACAGCAAAGTGATAGGCTTGCTCTCAAATGGCCAACTATGCCACTCAGCTAAGACCATAAGACATAACAGCAGAGCAAGGGTACTCATCAAGGGAGAGCAAAAAATACTGACTCCGCTAGCACCAGTCACGCCACAAAATGCTGAAAATTCACCCACACTTTGTGGAATAATGTGTGAAAAGTACTGCTTGGGTTCCAACAAGGATGTTTTCTTGGAATCATACCCCAGCATGAGTCAAAGTGATGGGATAAAAAGCTCTCAAGTGAAAAGGATGCAAGTCTTATGCCACATTGATTTGGTGTGTGGTTGACCTTTTCATGAAATATTGTGTTTTGACATGCAACATATGGTAAACTGAGTTATGAGCCTGCACAAAGTTGCATTCTTATGGATTCAGAGAATACGATAACCTACAATTTGTGGTAAGAACAATGCAAGGCTTTCTGTACTCACTATTATTAAGGAGTAAATAGAGCAGAAATTCCTGAAGTACACACATCCACAGTAAATTGCAGGAATCACAAATATGCTGTCGACAATATCTGCTCCATTGTTCAGCACAATTCACGACTCCTCAGATATTGAAGTGCTTCACGTCTGAACGCAGCAAAACCTAGATAAATTCAGGCTTGTGCTGATAAGTGGCAGGTAATATTTGCATCACCTAAGTGCCAAACAGTGACCATCGCCAATAGGAGACTGCTGTTCCTTAACATTCAGTGGTACAGTAATCACTGAATTCTCCATTGTTCACATCCTGGGAATTCTCAAAAATAAATTGAATAACCTGAACCAGATCATTTACGTAAACACTGGTGCTACAAGAGTAGGTCAAAGGCTGGGAATTATGCAGCGGGTAATACATGTCACAACTCCTCAATGGCCATCCACTATCCCCAAGGCACAAGACTGCAATGCAATGGAATACACTTGCTTGGATGGTTGAAACTCCAATTGTGGTTAAGAAACTGGACATTACCTAAGATAAAGTAGATCATTTGATTGGCACCTCATCTAACACCTTCAATATTCATTCTCTCTGCACAGTGGTAGCAGGGTCTGCCATCTGGAAAATGCATTGCATCAATGCACAAGGCTCCTTCACTAGCACCTCCAAACCTGCAAACTTTACCATTGAGGAAGTCAAGGAAAGCAGATAAAATCACCATTCGCAAGATCTCCTCCAAAAGTTTTGGAAAATTTTGGCATTGTCATTCCTTCGCTGTCACTGGGTCAAAATCCTAAACTCTACCCCAAACTGCATTGGACTTAAATCATTTGGACTGCAGTATCTCAAAAAAGCAGTCATTGCCATCTGCAAACTTAAAGTAATACATTTGATTTTCACATCCAAGTCATTGATATATACTTAGTGAACAGCTGGGGTGCAAGTACTGATCCTTGCAGCCAACCAAGGTAAAAAAAAATGTCCCATTTATTCTTGTTTTCTGCCAATGAGCCAACCCTTGATCCATGTGAGTATATTCATCTGTTTTATATTACCTTACTTTTTATGAGAGAATAATTGACATTCTTTGACAGACAGTGGTTATGCTGTGATATCATCACCGTCATGATGTAAGTGTAGAGACAGGCTGACTGGAATGGACATCATGAAATTAGTAGAGAAAATCTTCATTTTAAACCCGATAAATACACTTTATGAAATTTACTGAATATATATGGCTGATAACTGAATTGATTTAAAGGAGGACAATTTTAAAATGCTTATGTCCAGGTTTAATACATGGAGCATAGAGTACAAGAACACAGAAGTAATGATGAATTTGAACAAGGCAATTATTGGCCCAGAGTTATTATACCATTTATAGTTTTAGCAGGTTCATTACAGAAAGGTTATCAACAAAGCAATTGAGGTCAACACGATTAATTCATTAGAATCACACTGATCATGATGAATTCCTCCAGTGCAAAGAATCCTGAGATCCCAGTATTATGAGATGAAAAGCAGGACATTTAAAATTTTATTTCATATGATCTGAAATGGTAAAGACTGTAAGGGAAGTCCACATCTAGTGGATTGACAAGAGAGCATTGAATTAAAATTGTCCTTCAAGTGAGGAGTATTGTCATAGGATGGAAAATTTTGTCACAGGAAGTCAATAAATCAGAGACCATTATATCCTTTGTGGAGAATGTGGAGAAATAATTAAAATAGAGGAAGCCAAAATGTTTTCTGCTAACAAGCATTGTGGGATTGCTCTTCCATAAATCTACCAAGATAATGGTTCAGACACATCAGGCTGAATGTGTTTCTTCAATGTTATCAACCTTGATATGGGTCTAGTTCTGTGCACACACATTCAATGCAAGGTGTGCAAGATAATGAAAATATAAGTCTCACAGCTCACCAATCACCTTTGAACATTCACCATATGTGCCTTTTAAAGGCTCACAGATACACTGTTCAAGGGGCAGATCATCACCGTGAACAACAAAGACTTCTATCAGAATAACAGCATGATGTAATAAAATGCGCCAAAGTATTTCATGGAGGCAAATGGGGAGGGGGGATTGTACAAAGCAAAATCTCACCCCAAGCAATAGAAGGGACTATTTGGTCAAATGAGCAGAAGCTTTGTCAAAGGG
Organism: Hemiscyllium ocellatum; assembly: GCF_020745735.1. Lineage (NCBI taxonomy): Eukaryota > Metazoa > Chordata > Chondrichthyes > Orectolobiformes > Hemiscylliidae > Hemiscyllium > Hemiscyllium ocellatum. Next base: position 33,763,759 of record NC_083421.1, on the reverse strand, counting down.
ATGTTTTGAGGTTTGCCTTAAAGGAGGAAAGACAGGGAAGAAGTTCAGAGATTTCAGGAGGGAGTTCCAGAGGTTAGGGCCTTGAGTGTTGAATGTATGGCCACCAAAGGTGGTGAAATTAAAGCAGATGATGCTCAAGAACCAGAATTAGAGGATGTGGACACCTCAGGAGACTGTGGTGCTTGAGGAAATTTCAGAGCTATGAAGGGGTGGGGTCACGGAGGGATTTGAAAACAAGCATGATGATTTAAAAAATGCAATGTTACTTAACCAGAACCCATTGTGAATCAAGAGTTCACCAAATCATGATGCAGATAGAAGCTCCCTTAAGATTTTCATCCATTATTTCACCTGACCAAGCAAAATTTAATATTAGAATGGTCGAAGAAGCAGAGGAGGGCAATACTTTGGGGTAAAATGGCATAATGTTTGGCAAAAGATTGGCTGAAGACCCAGGGAAATAGCTGTTTCACCATTTCTCCAGAGTGTTCATCGATCTTCTTCAATAGTTATGTGGGAGATCAGAAAAAAATCCCATGGAAATTCCAGACCTTTGTTTCCAGCATTGACGTAACTTCACGACTTTTAGCCACTTACTCTACTTGTCAGGTGTAAGCGCACTCAAGCCTGTCTATAACACAGCCATCTAATGCCATGGAAACAAGCTGCAGATACATGTCTCAGAATTGACACTGCATAATAACTAATAGCAATGTGTTAATTGCATGCTATAAGCTTAGTGCTAATTCTACAACAGATGCATTTCATTTCTAAACCTTTTCCAAATGGTAGTCAAATAAATACTAGCATTGTGAGGCCATTTAGAGGTATAGAGTCATAGTTGTTTACAGCATGGAAACAGATCTTTCAGTCCAACTTGTCCATGCTGACCAGATATCCTAAACCAATCTAGTCCTACTTGCTAGCATTTGGCTGACATCTCTCTAAACCCTTCCTGTTCATATATCCATCCAGATGCCTTTTCAATGTAATTGTAGCAGTCTCAAACACCTCCTCTGGCAGCTCATTCTATGCATGTACCACTCTCTGCGTGAAAACATTGCCCCATAGATCCCTTTTAAATCTTTCCCCTCTGAGATTAAACTTATGCCCTCTAGTTTTGGACTCCCCTAATCTGAGAAAAATACCTTGTCTATTTACCCTATCTATGCCCCTCATGATTTTATAAACCTCGACAATGTCACCCACACCCTCTGATGCTCCAAGAAAATTAGCCCCAGCTTATTCAGCCTTTCCCTGTAGCTTAAACCCTCCAACTCTGGCAACATCATTGTATATCTTTTCTGAACCCTTTCAAGTTTCATAACATCTGAAGTGGCACAGTAGCTCAGTGGTTACCACTGCTGTCTCACAGTGCCAGTGACCCAGGTTTGATTCTAGCCTCAGGCGGCTGTTTGTGTGGAGTTTGCACATTCTCCCTGTGTCAGCGTGGGTCTCCTCCGAATGCTCCAGTTTCCTTCCACAATCCAAAGATGTTCAGGTTAGGTGAATTGGCCATGCTAAATTGCTCATAATGTTCAGGGATGTGTAGGTTAGGTGCATTAGTTAGGGTATGGGTGTGGGTGGGATATTCTTTGAAGGGTTGGTGAAGACTTGCTGGGCCAAAGGGGCTGTTTCCTTACTGTAGGGATTCTACTTCTGATATCTTTCCTGTAGCAGGGAGTATTCCAAAGTTCAAAGCCAGACAAGATATTCAATGGTGGTATTTGCAATCTGATGATGACAATTTATTCGCTAACATCAACAGACTGAAGAACTAATATTGTCACATCATTGGAATTTTGGTGCTAGGTTTGTACAATCAACGTGTTGAAAAGACGAGTTAGAGAATGTAACTCTGCATCCTACATTGTTTCTGAGGCAATGGGTAAATTTGGTCAACACCACCCAGGCAATGAAGATAAATATTTACTCCAATAAGCCTTCTGAATGACTGCTTTATTAAAAATAAAGAACAATTAAATAAATTCTAAGAGCACTACAAATGTGCTAGGTATTTTCAGCAACTTGGCATGAGTTCAGTGGAAATAAGAACAAGAGGCCATAAATCCAGTGGTTATTAAAGTTTAACTGGTGGAGGAGACCTTTTCATGCAACGACCCTGCCAATGGAGAAAAAAAAACCTTAAAATTGAGGAAGTAATATCAACTTCTGAAAGGATGTATTTACCGTTCTAATTATCATGATTTATCTACATTGCAGCACGTTAATCTGCTGGCCAATGTGGTACTTGTTGCTTTGCTGTTTTTAATAAAGCTTTAACTAAACTCACTTAAGGGATGCGTTTTTCTTCGAGTTCATTCAGATTGCAGTGATTTGAAAATTTAACCTTCCCTCACATGTTTGTTATGCTAAAACCTGGAGGCTCCCTTTATGAAAATGAATCACCCCCAAAGGGAGCAAAGTTATAGAAAACATCTGTTCTGCTACTCCTTGTGTTGCAGTGTGTTGCATTCAGTTACATTTTGCAACCACCAAGTGTTCTGTGGTTACCTTTATAAATAAAGGTGCCGATTATTCCACAACAATACGCAGAGATTAAATTAGAAATGCTACCAGCCCTAAATTTCAGCTGCGTGTGGGCTACAAATTTAGTTGTTAACACTGGTCCCAGAATTCACGTCCAAATGAATAATCTTGCTTGCACTAGCAAATATAAGTTTTCATTCGTTATTTTTCAAAACATAACTCTGCCTTATCATAGCACAGCTCTTAGGAGCCAAAGGTTCTGTTATCATAAGTTGTCTGATATATTGAATCGCCCACAAAACTGTAAACAAAACGAAGAAAGGAACCCTGAATAAGTCTTTAGCCAAAGCCCAGTAGCCTCACAACAGAGATAGTATTATCAAACAGCATGAGAAAAGGGGAACAGCCATGCTTCTTGGCTTGAATTTGTTAGACTTGAATCTTATAATAGAGATGCAGACCCTGGCAAAAGGCAAATTGTCCACAACAGTTTCTAATGAATACAGCATGTCATTACAGCCAAGTATACCAGTTCAACTACATAGTTGATATTTTTGTCCCACATAGCAGTCACAATGACTCCAAACTGCTCAATTCTTCTATAGGTGTTGCTTTATGTTGCCTTTTGTTAACCAAATAAAACTAAAGGTGGTGTTGCTGTGGCTTCAGAAACTCAATAAAATATTTCTTTTTCCATATGGAAATTATATGAAGACCATCTGTATTTTTTCTTTGAGAATATCAGGATGTCATAACTTTGACCTCTTCTTTGGAGGCAATGATTGTAATAATGGACAGGAAGTCCTTGTTGCAAACAGATCCTCTACTGGAAATGGTCATTTGAGCCGCTGAATTATTTTTTCATGTATATGTGCATAAATAAAGTTTGGTAATGAAGAAGTAGAGGAACTCATTACAGCACTTCCTGTTTCCAAATGTAAGTGGCTGCAATAGGCGCTTCCTGTCCTCAACTCTATAACCACCTCTCAATAAGGTACAATAACTAATGACCTAATTAAACAATAAAAGGTCAAATGTGTTTCATGCAAGTTTGCTTTGAATAATATTATTTGGCTGGACAAAAACTGAAACTCTTTATGTAATAAAGCTTCCCCTTTCTCACCCTCGACAAAATAATTTCTGTATGTGAATATGTCAAGGGGTAAGATAAATCTGACGCTGAAACTCAGCAGATTTCATGACCTAATCACAAACTGCACTATGAACAGTCGCCCAGATGTTTTGAAGGATAAAGGCTTCAGATGTGCCATACAAATGGGAAGGTTGTACGTTCAACCCCTGATGTATGTTCAGCTAGCTGATTTCAGCCAGGTTTGCAGTATGAATTCTGCAATTGATCTCTGTCATCTTGGGCCAGGAAGGGGGCAAATCTGCTGAAGTTCCTTTTCTGCAGTTCCTACAAAAGTGCAAATGTGAATGTCAAATGAGAGCACAACCAAGTTTGACTGCAATGTCTCCAGCCATAGCTCTGTCTAGACTGATGCATGAAGCATTACCACTTGTGCATATTACAAGAGATAGTTGGATTATTTAAGGACTAATGTCCCCCGGCATGAATCATTAGCTATTTTAAAAAAAGAGTAAATGGAAAATGAAAAGGCATAACAATTTTAATGTTAAAAAATCATACAACACCAGGTTACAGTCCAACAGGTTAAATTGGAAGCACTAGCTTTCGGGGTGCTGCTCCTTCATCAGGTGGTTGTGGAGAATAAGATTGTAAGACACAAGTATTCTCCACAATCACCTGATGAAGGAGCAGCGTTCTGAAAGTACTTCCAAATAAACCTGGTGGATTAAAACCACGGTGTTGTGTGATTTTTAACTTTGTACACCCCAGTCCAACACCGGCGTCTCCAAATCATGACAATTTCATTAGCATTGAAGATGTTAGTAGGATATATACTCAAGGTCTTTTCCCTGGGGTGGGGGATTTAAGAACTAGAGGGCGTAGGTTTAGGGTGAGAGGGAAAAGATATAAAAGCAACTTACGGGGCAACCTTTTCATGCAGAGGGTGCTATGTGTATGGAATGAGCTACCAGAGGAAGTGGTGGAGGCTGGTACAGTTGAAACATTAAAAAGACATCTGGATAGGTATATGAGAGGGACAGCTTGGAGTGATATGGGCTGAGTGCTGGCAAGTGGGACTAGATTGGGTTGGGATATCTGGTCGGCATGGACAAGTTGGACCGAAGGGTCTATTTCCATGCTGTACATCTCTATGGCTCTATGTTGGGTTTGGAAATAATATTTGTGTTTTTTGTTCCGAGGTAAACAGAGATAAAATAAGTACAATCTTTAAAAGTGTCCTCAAAAGCTTAAACTTTTAATGACCTGCTTTAGCCAGAAGGACATGACAAACTGTTGACTAAACAATCCTAACAAGATTGTAGTAATGCTGTACAGGAGATGTTCTTGTAAGCTCTGATATGATGTCCTGCCAATTTTCTGTCTCTCATTTATTCCCTGTCCCAAATGGAATACTGAGACATCGAAAGATGTCCCATTTTACAACCTGGGTAAAAGCCAGTGAAGTTCTTTCAACCAGAGTAGTCAAGCTATAAGATCAGTCAAGACTGGGGTATGTAAGAAAGCTGTTTAAATACATTATTAATACGCTACAGCTCAAGTTGTGAACATGGAGGGTACATTGGTCATTGCTGATGTGAACAATTCACTTAAAGAAAAATAACAAAATGATCACATTCACTTTTAAAGAATGACAAGTTATATAATCTGCCATGACTTTCATTGTGAAAGGAGGTGTTTACAATTAATTGCCTCTAAGGTTTTGCAAATATTGTTCATTCAGTGTATGTGACACCCACTCTCCATCAACAATATTCCCTAAAAACCCACAAGACAGATTTGCCTTTAAGTGGTATTTGACTGCGGAAGTTATGTTGGCTTGAGCAGTGACATCTTCAAATAATGTCCCAGGATTTTGAACCTTATCTTGAACTGCTGACCTATTCTGTAAAGGATATGCCATCAGTAACTGCACTTCAGTGTGTGTGCATATGCAATTGAGTGCTCAAATTCACCAAATCATTCAAAAGTTTAAACTTGTTTACATTAAGAAAATACAATAATTTTTTAAAGGTATTTCATAAATTCTGGCAAAGTTACGATGTGTTTAATTTATTATAAATCCATCCAAGTTCTCTTAAGAGTCATAGTCTTTTTTTTTGAAAAATAAACAATTCAAACAATTTACAATGAATTATTGTCAATATTTTGGTGAAAGAGTGCTGATATCATTTGAACAAACTCACTTGTATGAATTAGAGTGAATCAATATTATGCAAGTGGGGAGAAAACAGAATCACGGTTTAAAGTCTGGTGATTCTTCACATTCTGATGTTGACACTTAACTGCCCTCTGGGGCAATTAGGAATGGGCAATAAATGCTGGTCTGGCCGGTGATACCCTGTGAATGAATTAAAAGAAAAAGAGAAAATCTACCCATTTCCCAAGAGGTTCAATGTTATTAGCATCAATGAAATCCCACACACAACATTCTGAGGGTCACATTTCCTTTAAAGTTGTGAACCATCCTGACCAGGAAGTATATCACCACTCCTTCATTGTTGGGACAAAAGTTTGGAATTCCCTATTTAATAGCAATGAGTGTGTACCAAAACCACATGTTTGGCAATGGTTCAAGAGCCACCTCAATCTGCACCTTCTCAAGACATTAAGGATTGAGTAATAAACAGGGCCTTGCTATTGATCCTTGATCATATCACATGAACTAATAAAACAAAGCTGTGCTTTGCCTCAAGCTGCAAAGCATACATTTCAGCACTCAATTTATTAATACAACTAAAGCTTCCACTCTTCCCAATGAACAGTAGCACTTATGCCTTTTCTTTGTTGTTTCCTTAAAATTGTGCAATTCTTTCCGAACTTTCTGCCAAATTCCTGAGTGGCAAGGTCAGTTCTCATTAACGTGGTTAAACTACTTAAAACATTAAAGAAATATCCACCTCCTCTCAAAGTCTGGCCCCAGAACACATTTTGTGGAGCCATCTTAATGCAACCAAAGCCTCAATTAAATATTTTGCATTGCTGTTCAGAGTTCCATAGCTAGATTCCCATATTTTTCAAAATGAATGACTATTAAATGGCTTAAGAGATGCTTGAGAAGACTATAATAATTATTAAAGTATAATTACTACATTTGGTAATTACTTTTTCATCACTGTTCATGAACTCAAAATCATTTAGATTTGCCTCTTAGAAAGCCATGCATGTTATGTAAGCTCTGAAGAGATTAATGCTCATGTCTTATTGGCTTCACCAATTCTACTGATGTTATGTACAGCTGATGAACAGAGACATACAATTCTCCTTTTGCTTTTCAGAGCAATAGATGAAGGTGCAGCAGCTCCAGATGTTTCTGGCAATTGTACCTAATCAAATGTAGTTGTCCATAATATTACTGTAAAAATATTCTTCTTGTTACCTCAGGTCAGTGCCTCTTCTGGTGATATTCTCCTCTAAAAATGCATAGGCCCCAGACAAAGGAAAGACAAACTTGGATTCCTGGCAGCAAACCATCTCAATGAACATCGCCCAGTATTATTTACTTGTAGAAGTGGCAAACACTACAAGGTATCAGAAGTGGTCAGCTGGGAAACTATCAGAATGACTCCACTGATAAACATAAAATTATAGTCCTGAGATCAGTCTCTATTTACTTCTCTTCTATGCACTACCCAGAAATGCCTTGAAGCTATTCGCCTCAGCCACTCGATATGCTGCTACATTTCATATTCTTCACAAGCTTTACGTAAAAATGTTTCTTCTAAATTCCTTATCAAATTTATTTGCTTCTATCTTGTATTCCCAATCCCCCATTTCCAACGGAAATATTTAGCTTACCAATTCCTGTCAGAATTTTGAAGACCTCTGCTGGATTTCCGGTCAGCCTCCCCTTTTCTCCATTCCAATTCACCTTTACTGATAGCCATAAGCATTTTGTTCAGTGGCTGCTTCCATCCATTTTGGATGCAGGGCACAATATGTTTTTGGGTAGGCCATGGAAGCTTTTGTTTATTTAAACTGTCAAATCACAGTCCCTCAATGAAAAGCAAGTAGCGGCCTTTGAAGAAGGATCTCATCATGTGCAGGATGCCATGACGAAAAAGTCATATGACCGAGTTTTAAAAACATTAAAAAGTGCAATTCATACTTTTTCTTAAGAATGATTAAAATAGTGTGAATTTCCACCCAGATGTTTATGTTGCAGTTATTTTTAATGTTTGCCTTTCCTACTTGTATTGGAGATAATTAGCAAACAATAATAATGGAAAATTCAGGTACAGAATGCACTAGATTTACTAGGTCAAGTAACATTCTGACCAATGCATTAATCTGCTGGGTCAGTGCCATGCCTTTTATTTTTGTATGTTCACTATATTTCAGTCACCTTCAGTGGAAATAAGTATATTACAATTCTTACTTCAACAATTAGTCTACTGATGTATGGCCAGATGTAAAGTAGCAGATTTATGATTAAACCTGACCCAACTACACTTTGTTCCTTTATTAGAATGAGCCTGGCATTGAAACAAATCCTTATCCACCAAAATAGCTCAGGACAATATACAAGACCAAAGTGTACCACAAATAAAACCACCAACAATTTTCAGCAATCTTGTTCATGCTGCAAACACTGAGTGAAACCCCCCAAAAAATTCCTTCTTGCTTTATTATGCAAACTATCCACCTCTGCAGTTTAATGGTATAGTAGTCGAAATTCAATCTGTGTTGTATCAAGAAGAGCAGTCACTTCCTCTTTGTAAATGTGCCAATTCGTGGCAACTGATACCTTTAATTGTTCCAATGTCAGAGATGGCTGCAAGAAATTGTCCATTTCAAACATTCAAGAAAAGCTTTGAGGTATTCTGAGTTGCTCAGCACACAAGGAATAAAATCAAATTGGCTCAAGTACAAGTCTGTGCTCATTCGTTGTTGCACACGTTTCAATGAAGATCAAAATGGGTACACATCAAAATGCTGTGCAAAAGAAACAGCTCAATCCTTTGGCATGGCAATGGGCGAGTGGTATTGTCACTGGACAAGTAATTCAGAGACTGGGCCCGTGGATCAATGGGAAATTGAACTCTGTAAAAATCCAAAATTGAGTCTAATGTTAAGTGTGACATCATGGTCAATTGTCAGGAAAAATTGATCTGATTCACTCATGTCGTTTGAGGGACAGTAACTGCCATCCTTACCTGGTCTGGCCTACATGTGACTCCAGACCCACAATAATGTGGTCAACTCGTCACTGCCTTCCGGGCAATCAGGGATAGACAATTAATGCTGGCCTAGCCAGTGAGGCCCATGTCCTGTCAATAAACAAAAACCTACATGAAAATACAACAATTTTGAATTTTAAATCACTACCACATTTAAGAAGGCAATTGAGGTGGCATGGTGGCTCAATGATCAGCACTGCTGCCTCACAGCACCACTGACCCACGTTCGATTCCACCCTCGGGTGACTGCCTGTGCGGAATTTGCACATTCTCCCTGTGTCTGCATGGGTTTCCTCCGAGTGATCCAATTTCTTCCCAAAATCCAAGGATGTGCAGGTTAGGTGAATTGGCCACTTTAAATTGTCCATAGTGTTCAGGGATGGGCAGGGTAGGTGCATTAGTGAGGAGTAAATGTAGGGTAATCGGATAGGGGAATGGGTCTGGGTGGGTTACTGTTTGGAGGGTCGGTGTGGACTTGTTGGGCCAAAGGGCCTGTTTCCACACTGTAGGGATTCCATGATTCCATGAATTCTATGAAGATCAGGAAATAAGAAAAGCTAGACTGACCAGATTTACACTTCAAAACAAAAAACTTGCACTGTGATGAATCCTCAACAATTTCTGGAATTTGGGAATAACCAAAGATAAAATTTCCAAGCGGTTTAAAAGCAGCCGTAATAAGGATTTGTCTTGGTTAAAGTCTGGGACAGTTTAACATTTCCCCCTCCCATGATGATATGAGTGATCATGAGGGAGAGATTCAGAGAGAGAAGCATCAATGCTTGTACAGAGGTAGTCATGCTTCTGTAAAACTGCATTTTGTCCATTCATATATAATCAACTAGTTATTTTTTCAATCCTATCAAAGACTCGGTAACTTGCACAGTGCAGCTACAACAGCAGATGAGAAGGATCTAGAAAACTTCAAAAATTTTCAAGTAGATTGTAAAGTCAAACCCAAAGAAATTAAGTCAATGATCTGCAGAACTTGAGAACAGAAACTGTGCAGGCATGTCAGTCAACTGGCCTCCCTTTGAGCTATAACAATTCGGTGTTTCTGTGGAGGTATGAAGATATCCAAGTCTGCTCCATAGAGAACACAGAGCATGGACAAAATCAATTGGCAGAGTCAATCAGGCTACACCAACAAGATGAGGTGGCCTTTGAATAAGATCCCAAAGCACCAAGATCGATAAATCTTCAGGGCCGGACCAGAATATCCAAGGTTACTATAGGAAGCAAGGAATGAGATTGCTGTGTCTTTGGTAATGATCTTTGCATCCTCACTCTCCATGGGAGTAGTACCGGATGATTGGATGGAGGCAAATGTTGTTCCTCTGTTCAAGTCCCTGGGAATTACAAACCAGCCAGTTTTATGTCTGTGGTAAGCAAGGTACTGGAAACGATTCTAAGAGATAACATTTATGACTGTTTGGAAAAAGCATAGCTTGATTAAAGATCATCAGCATGGCTTTGTGAGGGGCAGGTCATGCCTCACAAGTCTTATTTATTTCTTTGAAAATGTGATGAGACAAGTTGACGAAGGTCGAGCAGTGGATGTGGTGTATTTGGATTTCAGGAAGGCATTTGATAAGTTTCCCCATGGTACGTTCATTCAATAGTTAGGAGACATGGGACACAGGAAAATTTGGTTGACTGGATTAGAGAATTGGCTGGCTGAAAGAAGGCAGTGAGTGGTAGTGGATGGAAAGTATTCTGCCAGTGAGCAGTGGGGTCCCACAGGGATCTGTCCTTTGTAGTTTTTATAAATAACTTGGAGGAGGAAGAAGTATGGGTTAGTTAGTTTGCTGATGACACAAATGGTGTTGTAGCTAGTGTCAAGGGCTGTTGCAGGCTATAATGAGACATTGACAGGATGCAAAGCTGGGCTGGGAAGTGGCAGATGGAGTTCAACTTGGATGAATGCAAAGCGATTCACTTTGAAAGGTCAAATTTGAATGCTGAATGCAGGGTTAGAGACAGGATTCTTGGCAGTTTGGAGGAACAGTGGGATCTTGGGGTCCACATACATAGATCCCTCAAAGTTGCCAGCCAAGTTGATAGGGTTGTTAAGAAGGTGTATGGTGTTTTGGCTTTCACTAACAGGGGGATTGAGTTTAGGAGCTGCAAGGTTTTGCTGCAGCTCTATAAAACCCTGGTTAGACCACACTTGGAATATTGCTTCCAATTCTGATCACCTCATTACAGGAAGGATGTAGATGCTTTAGAGAGGGTGCAGAGAAGATTTACCAGGATGCTGCCTGGATTGGAGGGCATGTCTTATGAAGAGAGGTTGAATTAGCTAGGGCTTTTCACACTGGAGGCAAGAAGGAAGAGAGGTGACTTGATAGAGGTGTATAAGGTAATGAGAGGTACAGGTAGAGTAGATAGCCAAAGACATTTCCCCAGGGGAAAAATGGCTGTCATGAGGAGTCAGATTTTTAAGGTGACTGGAGGAAGGTATAGGGGAGAGGTCAGAGGCAGGTCCTTTACGCAGAGAGTGGTGGGTGCGTGGAATGCATTGCCACCGGTGGTAGTAGAATTGAAGATATTTGGGACATTTAAGCTGTAACAATTCTGTGTTTCTGTGGAGAGGTTACGAAGATATCCAAGACTACTCCATAGAGAACACATTTGGAATGAACAGTTAGAACGTCAGTTGGCAGAGTCATTCAGGCTACACCAAACAGATGAGGTGACCTACGAATAAGATCCCAAAGCAGCAAGATCGCTAAGTCCCCAGGGCCGGACCAGACATATCTACGGTTACTACAGGAAGCGAGGAATTGAGATTGATTGCTGCACCTGTGATGATGATCTTTGCATGGATAAGCACATGGATGGCAGCAAATTGAGGGATGTGTAAGACAGGTCGATCTTACATTAAGATGGATGTTTGGCACAACATCAAGGGCCACGTACATAGATCCCTCAAAGTTGCCAGCCAAGTTGATAGGGTTGTTGAGGTGGTGTGTGGTGTACTATGCTGCACTGTTCTAAGTTCTATATTCAGAAGTTTTAAATTGAAGAACAGAAAAATTGTCGGGGAGGTGTTGGCCTACTGACATTAATGCTCAACTCTCAATCCCAGGGACCCCAGGTGATGTTCAGGGAACCAGGCTTCAAATTTCACCAGATGGTGAAATATGAATTAATTTTTAAAAATCTGGATTTACAAGTCTAATAAAGATTACAAACTATTGCCGACTGTTCGAAAAACTCTGGGCAATTAGCCAGAATTTCGGTGATTAGCACTGATCTAGCCAGCAATGCCCACATCATGTGAATGAATTAGAAATAATTATTCAATGAGCAACCCTTAAACCCCTGAAACATGTAAAAAGTCAAGTTAACAGTACACTCGACAGGCAGCACTGGGAAGGTTACTGTACTGGAAAGGGCAGCTGCAAACAATGATTTGAGCACAGCCGATTTGAGGTTATTACCATTATATATGGAGACCATGAGAAAGAAAGGAACACAAAATCAAGAAGCGCCCAGTACTTCAGGAACACTGAGCAACAAGATCAGTGGAGGAAAATAAAACCAAGTAAAGTTTTGATAGGGATTTTGAATGACTTAGCAAAGAGATTATTCAAAGAATACAGAATCACGGGGTGGCACAGTGGTTAGCATGGCTACCTCAAATCACCAGGACCCAGGTTCAATTGGTGACTGCCTCTGTGGAGTTTGCACATTCTCCCAATGCCTGCGTGGGTTTCCTCCGGGTGTAACGGTTTCCTCCCACAGTCACAAAAGATGTACATGTCAGATGAATTGGCCAAGCTAAATTGCCCATAGTGTTAGGTGCTTTAGTCATAGGGAAATGGGTCTGGGTGGGTTTCAATTCAGAGGGTCAGTGTGAACTTCTTGGGCCAAAGGGCCTGTTTCCACACTAGGGAATCTAATCTATTCATAATGAAAGAGCTTGTGTTCATATGCACCAAAACCTGGCCAATAAGAGAGAATTACATCATTGTCCTTCAATATTCAATGACATCAACGAATATGAATCCCTGCAAACAACATCCAGAAACTGGACAGTCATAAAAATAGTCTGCCTGGAAGAGCAGCCGAAAGACTGGAATGCCTTGATTAGCAACTCACCTCTTGACTCCCCAGTGCCCCGTCCATCATCTACAAGGCACAAGTCAAGAGTGTAATGACATGCCCTACACTTACATAGATGAGTACAGATGCAATGACATTCAAGATACTGGCCATCGTCCAGGACAAAGCTTTCCACATTCAGTTGTTTCTCCTTTGGTACAGCACGTACCATAAATAAGATGCACTGCAATAGTTCATCAAGGCCCCCCCAACCACACCATTCAACCCATAACCATTCTCACTTAGAAGGTTAAGAGCAGCAAGTGCAAGGGAACACCATCACCAGTAAGTTCTCATCCAAGCCACTCACCAACCTGTCTTGGAGCTACATCAACGTTCCTTTCATTCCCACAGGATCAAATCCTAGAACTCCTGTCCTTAAAGAACTGTGGATGCCCCTACAACTCAAGGGACACAGTTTTTCCAAAAAGTCAGTTTACCATTACCCTGTCACATCAATTCAGGAAGTGCAAAAATTCTTTTTAGCCAACGTTGTCCAATGAGATGTCAAGGTTATTGATGTCCTTCATTTCTCCACTCAAAAAAAATTCATTTGCGCATTTGCCATTTGGTAACATGCTGGTGTTGACAATTTTCCAGACTTCATGAACATTCTACCCAGTCTCAAAGGAATAATACATCAACTGCATCTTAGTATTTGGTGAATCCAATGAAAAACAAAATCAAGTGTTGCCAAAACCTGAAGTGAGATAAGGAGTCACAGAGAATGAAGCTCTCAGAGTCACATGGACTTGCTCAAGGTTCCCAAATTATATTATTACCTTAAAGGTGGTCCTGGAGACAGACCACAATCTTTTAGTTTCCTTACTTGACGAAAAGGAACTCACAAGAATTCCTCTGAAGATCCACAGACTGTGGTTTAGATTAATGAAATTTGTTAATGAAAGTGTATATACAATAATGGAAGCTGAAAATAACAGCAAATGTGTTTTCTTGAGTTACTGCCAACTTGAATTGTGAGATCGAGTGATATGTTCAAAGCACTACATACAATGGCCTGAAAATGCAAAACAAAAGCTCTAAGAAATTCATCACATAAGGATGCAAGATGTAGAATGTCCTCCTATCCATCAATATTATTCACAATGTTGACCAGAGTAACGTCACAGTGGTACAGCAATGAAAATCTTATTTGAGTACAGGAAACACTTTATTATTGAGTATTATTGATGAGTATATGGCAAGAGGTTGGTGATTCTGGTTTTCACCTTGGCAGACATCTTTGAGAAACATAGCAGAGGTATCATGAAATTCAGAGTAAAAGCTCAATCATTTGTCTGGTGGCTGTGAATATCAAAATTATTTCAAACTGCCACATATGCATAATGCATGGACCACAACAAACAGAATGGTTTTCTTAGCTCAGTTTCCAATGAAACAATGGAATATCTGAGATAGATGTATTCAAATTAAATGAAAAATCCTAGCTGGCCGTCATTGATTATTTTAAAAAGCGAATCTAGATCAAATAGTTGGAGATAACAGCTACTGGAACTGTCACTGAAGCTTTAATGGACACCTTTGCAAAATATGGAATTTCCAATCAGTTTGTCACTGATAGTGAACTATAACTTGCAAATGACTATTTCACATAATGTGCAAAAAAATGTGGATTTTTCTCCAAGTGAAACCTCCTAACAGACTGAACCTATAATATGAGAGATTTGTCGAAAGTGGGGTAGTATATCAAAGTAAAAATGATTGCACATAATATATGGGAAATAAGACGGGGGTTCGGTGGGTGAGGGTGGGTGGGGAGATGACTCTATAACTCGATGAATGGGTTAATGTCTAGAACAAAGTAAGTATGGTCATATAAGAGATTGCAAATGAGACAGAATAAATGAGAAAAACAGCATGACTTCAACAGTCAAGTTTCTGTAAGACAAAAAGTCGTACTTTAATTTGTAATAAAATGTTGTCATAACCTAACAAAGACTTGGTAATCTTTCCTAGCTAGGTTGAGCAAACATTTACAGCTCTGTTCAAGTTCAAGTTCCACTTGCTCCAGAGAAACAGAATACAATCGCTAAATGGGTGGATTAGAAAATATTTACTCTTGCAATGAGAAAACTTGGCCCAAAACAAGGGTAGAGAAGATGGAGTTGCTCTCCTTGGGGCAATGTAAACCCAGGTGAGCACTTGAAAAGAAATTTACAAATTGTGACATGTTTCAGTTCGGTATACAAAGACGTGTTTCCATCAGCTGATGATGGAAGAAATCTGTGTCACAGATTTACTGTTGGGGAGAGAAATGCAGAGATGATGTGGGAAGGAACCCATTTTGGCAGAATACCTTTTTTTGGAGTCATTTTGTCTTGTATTTATCAGGACAGATTCATGAATGCAAAATTTGAAGGAGAAAAAGCAATGAATGACGCAAATCAGAAAGGTAAATAATGGTTGGCAAACCAATTCTAAGTGGCCGAGGCATTATCATGGAGAATGCATCAGTGAATTATTGTCCTCCAAATTGTTTAATTGAGAAAAACCTCAATATCTAGACATATTCCTTTAGCCCACTGTGGACAGGGTTCTGTGTATGAATACAGAAAGCTTCTAGAAAACTTAAGTGAGCGACATTGTAAGCATGATTGATAATCTTAAATTAATTACATTGGTTATAATTCTTATCACAATCAGGTTATCCAGCAAATACTGTTCAATTATGGAATCATATCTAATGCTAAACATTATGCTTGGAATTTTACAAGCACAGAGTGGATGAGTACAGTTGATAATGTGACTATTACAAACAACCAAATATGCGTGTAGAGGGATATGTTCTGTCAGTCATTGGTATACATGGCCTACAAACCTGACGATCCACCATAATAAAATTCATACACAACATTATACAGTTGTGTGATAACCACAACATCATTTTGCATGATGGAGGCATCCTGTCAGTGGAAAATGCCAGTCATATTGTTACCACATGGCAAAAGTGTGAAACACTAAATTTTACCATTGCTCAATTGAACAAATATACCCATCTGGGAAATCTGAGAATGACTGGGCACTTTTCAAGTCCACAAATGACAGCCTTAGGCCCATTTATCATTATGTGTGATATACTTGGAGCATTGAGCTGATTGGAGTCCCATAGGATAATTCAAATGCATCCTACTTTGGCACCAGACTTGCAGCCTATGCCACATACATCTGGAACATTTATAAGATGATTATTTTAAATGGCATGATTAGCTAAGGACAATTAGTTCCAACGGTACGATTCATTCAAAGTTAAATTTTTTGTCATAATCCACTTTTAAGTGCTAAAAACTGTTTTGAATCATCAGCAAAAATTTTCTTCTCAAAAGCAAATCTATCTTTTGGGCCAAAGTTATAGTAACTTGACTTTTTCTTCGATAATAATTTCCAGACTAGGTTTTTCAGACCATTAAGATTTTGATGCAAACTCTAGCAATGTACAGTGGTGTCAATGGGACAACTTAAATCAATTTGAAACTCATCCATTTACACACAGTTAGAATCAGGTCCTTCAGACTGAGGATGTTTTGGGTGCTGCATTAAGGAATTGATGTTTCCTTATTTTAATTCATTCAAAGGATGTGGATGTCACTAGCTGGGCCAACGTTTGAGAAGATGATGATGAATTGCCTCTTGGAACTGTTACAGTCCATCTTGCTTAGGTACACTATGTCTTTAGGGAGGGAGTTCCAAGATTTTGAACCAGTGATAATGAAGAAGTAGTCACAACTAGGATGGTGAGTGGTTTGGAGGAGAACTTGGAGGTGATGGTGTTCCCATGTATTTGCTGTCCTTGTCCTTTCAGATGATTGTGGTTGTGGTTTTAGAAGGTGTTGTCTCAGGAGCCTTTGTGAAATTCTGCAGTGTAACATGGTGGTGGAGGAACTGAATGCTTGTGGAGGCCAGCAGTACAAGTGCATCAGCCACACCTCTAGGAGTGGGAGCCTGTACAGCAATTAGAATATCAAGGGCATGCTCAGAATTTACCTAGATGCCCAAGCAAGTCTAAACTATCACAGGAGCCATGCCCCAGTGACGTGGGTAGGGATACATGTTGGAAAGATAAATGTTGGGGAAGCATGGACTTGGGGAGGGAAATCCTTGGTTGTGGGACCTCTGATTGGCACTGGGGTCCTGAAAGGGAGAATGTTTCCCCATCGCCTCCTTTTGTCAATAGCCAGCAGCTCACAATTAGATGTTGGACGCAGGCTTCTTCCACTGCTTCCTAAATCTGTGTGGTCGTGAGATTATTTACCCACCAAATGGTCTTGATTGGACGACAGATGGGCAGCCTACCCAATGACACCATTGTGTTCGGGGCGCAGCAGATAGGCACACTGTTGGTGGCACATGCCCTATTTTAGATGACAACCCATCTACTTTCCAGACCACTGGTGGTCTCCACTGAATTCAGTGCAATATCTACTACACATCAGAGGAACTGGAAGTGACCATGTGTTTGGAGTACTGAATGTGATAGAGATTACTGGGACACAGATACAGGAAAATGAGGGTTGATTAGATTACGTACAGTGTGGAAACAGGCCCTTCGGCCCAACAAGTCCACACCGACCCGCCGAAGCGCAACCCACCCAGACCCCTACATTTACCTAACACTACGGGCAATTTAGCATGGCCAATTCACCTGACCCGCACATCTTTGGACTGTGGGAGGAAACCGGAGCACCCGGAGGAAACCCACGCAGACACGGGGAGAATGTGCAAACTCCACACAGTCAGTCGCCTGAGGCGGGAACTGAACCCGGGTCTCTGGCGCTGTGAGGCAGCAGTGCTAACCACCGTGCCGCCCACTAGTGAAATCTAAAGATTGGATTCCAGCTAAAAAAGGAAATGGGAAGATGGAGTAATCTACAGATTAATGATTGCAGTTGAAAATGAAGGAGTATTCAACCAGACAAAAAGAAAATCTACATTGAGATGAAGGATAATAAAGGAACAATCATTCCAACACACCCAAAAATTGGAGGGAGGTGAAGGAGGTGATATACAGACAAATTAGAAAATTGAATAAAAATCAGCAGGATATAGATAAGCTAAAGGCTTGGGCACAGAATTGGCAGAAGGAGTTTAATCTGGACAAATGACAGATGATGCTTTCTGGAATATCTAATACAAGAGGGAAGAATGCATGAAATGGCAGAACCCTTAGTAGCACCAACATATAGAGGGATTTGGTATAGAGTTCCTAGAAAGTTGTAGCGCAAGTGGATAAGGTGATCAAGAAGGCATATGGCATGACATAGATAAGATGGTCAAGAAGGCATATGGCATACTTGCCTTCATTGGTTGGGGCGTGGAGTATAAAAATTGGCAAGCCATGTTGCAGCTGTATCGAACTTTAGTTAGGCCACATTTGGAATATTGTGTATAGTTCAGGTCTTCACACCACCAGAAGAATATGGAGGCTTTGGAGAGGGTACAGAAATGGCTTACTAAAGTGTTTGGAGGTTATTAACTCAGGAGTGATTTGGACAAACTTGGTTGGTTTTCAATTGAACATCAAATGATGAGGGAGCGACCTGATAGAAGTCTACAAAATTATGAGAGAAATGGATAGAATGGAAAGTCGGAGTCTTTCTCCCAGGGTAAAAATAGTGAATTATTATGGGACATAGATTTAAGGTAGAGAGGAGTAAGTTTAAAGGAGATATTAGGAGAACGTTTCTTTTACACAGAGGGTGGTGCCTGGAATGCACTGCCAGAGCAGATGATGGAGGGCTGATACAATGGCAACATTTAACAGGCATCTTGACAAATACATGAATAGGCAGGAAATAAATGGATATAAATTGCATAGGGGCAACAGGTTTTTAGTTGAGAAAGGCATCATATGTTGGCACAGTCTTAGTAGGCCAAAGAGTCTGTTCTGATGCTGTTCTTTGTTCATTTTTCAGAGAAGCTAAGTAAAAGGAGGAGAGCATCAAGACAACAGCGACCACAATACAATGTTTAATTGTTTGTGGAAAATAATATAAACCTGAAAAAAACAACTTAATGAATTCAAGAAAAGCCGATTCTGAGATGCTGAGAGCAGACTTTGCAAAAATAAGATGGGCAATAATATTAATAAATAACCACCCAGAATGCTAATAAGAAACTGGCAAAATGTTATTCAATAGAATGCAGGAAAAATATATTCTGCTGAAAGGAAATAACAACTAAATGGTATTGAGATCCCATGGATTGATAATGAGAAAATTGAATAATTGAGGGTTAGGAAAGAGGAATACATTACGTTCATAGACAGCAGAGATGTACATGATAAGAAAGAAGGTGAAGAGGTTATGCAGGAAGTCAAAATACAATTCGGAAAACAAAGAGGACTATGAAATCATAAAGGGACAAAAGAAAAGTGATGAAATGCTTTCCAGGCATTTCAGTACAAAATAGGTCTTGTGTGGAAACAGGGCTATTAAAGAATAGATAGGATAAAATCATAGGAGTAAAATAGTCGAAATACTAAATAATGAATTTGCCTTGCTATTTATCAGGGTGGTGGACAAGGTAGAAATGACATTGAATAATCAGAAGATTGATGAGATAAGTGGACTTAAAATTATAAAGGGAATACATTGAATTTAAAAATAAAACTAAGCAAATTCAAAAAGGATAAAAACCCTGATCCCGATAGATTGTATTCATACACTTCCAAAGAAATTATGGAATAGACAGCAGAATCACTACGAATCATGTTTAATAAGTCATTAAAAATATGGTGTAGTGCTAGAGGACTGAAGGATTGAGAAAGGGACGGAGCATATTCTCTAAAGGTAAACATGCAGGTTGAGTCCATGATTAAGAAAGCAAATGCAATGTTGTGTCTTATCTCAAGAGGGTTGGAATATAAAAGCAGAGATGTGCTACTGAGACTTTATAAAGCTCTGGTTAGGCCCTATTTGGAGTACTGTGTCCAATTTTGGTCCCCACACCTCAGGAAGGACATACTGGCACTGGAATGTATCCAGCGGAGATTCACACGATGATCCCTGGAATGGCAGGTCTAACATATGAGGAATGGCTGAGGATCCTGGGATTATATTCATTGGAGTTTAAGGGGAGACTTAATAGAGACGTACAAGATAATACATGGCTTGGAAAGGGTGGACGCTAGGAAATTGTTTCCATTAGGCGAGGAGACTAGGACCCGTGGACACAGCCTTAGAAGTAGAGGGAGTCAAATCAGAACAGAAATACGGAGACATTTCTTCAGCCAGAGGGTGATGGGCCTGTGGAATTCATTGCCACGGAGTGCAGTGGAGGCCGGGACGCTAAATGTCTTCAAGGCCGAGATTGCTAGATTCTTGTTGTCTCGAGGAATTAAGGGCTACTGGGAGAACGCTGGTAAGTGGAGTTGAAATGCCCATCAGCCATGATTGAATGGCGGAGTGGACTCGATGGGCCGAATGGCCTTACTTCCACTTCTATGTCTTCTGGTCTTATGCTCATATCCAGTCAGCTTAATATCAGTAGTACAAGAAAATGAAATTCTGACTAAAGGAGAGAATAAAAGATCTTGGAAAAAATCATTGCTGTGTATTCCAATCGGTAAAACCTTGCTTGGCCAAACTTTTTTTGAAATTTTAAAGAGTTAACAGACATAATAGACAATAATAATGCAGTAAATATATTTTATCTGGAATTTCAGAACACTTTTGATAAAATGTCCCACAATAGATTAATGAGTAAGGTCAGAGAATGCGGACTCAAGAGATTTGACAGAAAGGGTTTTAAGAAGACATCAAGGCAGAAAGCAGTGATTGGGAGCAAAGGGTGGTTATTCGACATAACAGAGATGAGATGTGATATTTCATAAGTGTCAATGACTAGTGATGGTCAAAATTTACATCAATAGTTTGGACTTTGAATGAAAAACATAATTTTGAAATTTGGGGATGACTCCAAATTGGGGATTCATCAATACTTTGAAAGACTGCAAGTTTAACTGCAATTATGAATAAATATGCAGAATGGATTCTAAAATGTCTCCAAGATGGTGGCAGAGTAGCACTCCTGAGCTGAAGCTCGTCCACTCCATTGATTATTTCTTTTTCTCTGTCTTTTCACATTTGCTTTATCTTTTTACCTCCTGTCCTCTGGCAGCATCAGTGATGTCCAGGTTGAAAGCTAGCATGGACCTCTGGCCTCAGTGTGGTCACAGACCCCTGGCCACAGTGTGGACATTGACCCCAGCCTCAGCGTGGACAATGACCCTAGTCTCAGTGTAGACACTGACCTCGGCCTCAGCATGGACACTGACCCCCTGCCTCAGTGTGGACATTGACCCCAGCCTCACCGTGGACACTGACCCCAGCCTCAGCATGGACACTGACCCTAGTCTCAGTGTGGTCGCTGACTCCGGCCTCAGCGTGGACACTGACCCCGGCCTCAGCGTGGACACTGACCCCTTGCCTCAGTGTGGACACTGACCCCGGCCTCAGCATGGACACTGACCCCGGCCTCAGTGTGGACACTGACCCCAGCCTCGGTGTGGTCGCTGACTCCGGCCTCAGCATGGACACTGACCCCGGCCTCAGCGTGGACACTGACCCCGGCCTCAGCGTGGACACTGACCCCCTGCCTCAGTGTGGACACTGACCCCAGCCTCAGCGTGGACACTGACCCCCTGCCTCAGTGTGGACACTGACCCCGGCCTCAGCGTGGACACTGACCCCCTGCCTCAGTGTGGACACTGACCCCCTGCCTCAGTGTGGACACTGACCCCAGCCTCAGCGTGGACACTGACCCCCTGCCTCAGTGTGGACACTGACCCCGGCCTCAGCGTGGACACTGACCCCAGCCTCGGTGTGGTCGCTGACTCCGGCCTCAGCGTGGACACTGACCCCAGCCTCGGTGTGGTCGCTGACACCGGCCTCAGTGTGGACACTGACCCCGGCCTCAGCATGGACACTGACCCCCTGCCTCAGTGTGGACACTGACCTCGGCCTCAGCGTGGACACTGACCCCCTGCCTCAGTGTGGACACTGACCCCAGCCTCGGTGTGGTCGCTGACTCTGGCCTCACCATGGACACTGACCCCAGCCTCAGTGTGGTCGCTGACTCCAGCCTCAGTGTGGACACTGACCCCGGCCTCAGCGTGGACACTGACCCCAGCCTCAGCATGGACACTGACCCCCTGCCTCAGTGTGGACACTGACCCCAGCCTCAGCGTGGACACTGACCCCCGGTCTCAGCGTGGACACTGACCCCCTGCCTCAGTGTGGGTTCTGACCCTGGCCTCAGCATGGATGCTGACCCCAGCTTCAGCATGGACACTGACTCCTGGCCTCAGCATGGGTACAGAGTCCTGGCCTCGAGGTGAAACCCACATGGTCTGGGCTGGAAGGATTGTTAGTCAGTACACTTTCCTTCTATTTTTCTAATTTATTGCTCGAATTTTAATTTTAATTTTTCTACCTTTTTTGTTCCTAAGAATTTGTACTTAAGAAACTGTACCTCATTACCTTGGTACTTAAAATGGCGCAGAAAGTGGCAACTTGGTAAACTTTTCACTGTATTCATCTGAGTACATGATAATAAGGCTAATTCTTGTAATTTACACATAAAACTCAACACAGGTAAATGTGAAGTGGTACCTTTTGGTACTAGTCTAGCTAGGTGAAGGAAGAAGAGAATCTCAGAAAACCACTCTGAAAACTAGTATAAAGAATGAGTCGAACGTTTATTTTCTTTAGAAATCAAGAAACTGGATATTTATTAAAAAAAAGTGAAGCTACTAGGTTCATGATTAAAAATTAAATAATTTAGCTGCACAAAAGCAAATAATGCAAATAATTATACTCTACCTTAAATAGTCAGTTACAAAAGAGATAGCAAATGTATGATGAACACAGATGCTATAATTTTAAAACAAACTTCTTGCGTTCACATTTCAGCTATTCTTTTACATCCACTTGACTTTTACCTTCTAATAAGATTGGGTCAGAGTGTGGTTGAAGCAAATAGTTTAGACACATTTTAGGGCAAGTTAGATAAGCATTCTAAATAAATGGTTACAATTATATACTGCATGAAGTATAGCAAATCAAATTTGCCCCCTTGGGAATACTAGGACATCCTCCCTCAAAGGACAATAATGCACTCTCATCACCAGCAAGTGTCAGATGGACAAAATATTTCATTTAAAATATCAGATGGCAAGATATCTGTTGAAGAAAATGTTTAGTAGCTCAAAGTGTTTGCCAAAATAAAGTTGGCCAGTAATTCACCGGGCCAAATACCTGAATAAATTATGCATGCCCACAAAAAGTTTCCTCTCATCAGTGAGGGAGGGCATATGCCAAGTCCTAAGGATAAAGTTTTATTTTTCCCCTATGCTTGACATGAATATCCAAAATACAGTAAGATGCTCATGAGACACATCGGCTTGTTTTCAGTCCGGGATTAGGAATGTGCACTGGGTCCTGAAACTTGCTTTCAGGGTCTTTCCAACCCATTAATAAATTCTTCAATCAGTTAAACAGGCCAATATTTGGGAGTGAGTGGCTTCCTCTTGCCTTCATTAAAATTTCAACAAGTCCTGCATTGGAACAAGAACAGATCATTTGGAAACATTGTTTTCAAAGGGCACCCACTTCTGTACTCATCCCCATAAGCAATTAGAAAGTTAAAGAGTGGGCTTATTCGACGTGATAGAGATAGGATGTTTCACAAGCGTCAATGATTATTGATGCTCCAAATTTACGTCAATAGTTTGGACTTTGAATGAAAAACACAATTTTGAAATTTGTGGATGACAGCAAATTGGGGGTTCATCAATACTTTGGACGACTGCAATTTCAACAACAGTTATGAATAAATATGCAGAATGGGAATCTAAAATGTCTCCAAGATGGTGGCAGAGTAGGACACCCGAGCTGAAGCTGGGGATCAGAGTCCATGCTGAGGCTGGGGGTCAGTGTCCACAATTCCAAAGTTCCACTTTCCATGGAACATAAGAATGCATGTTAATTTACCAACATGCAAATGATGATAAAATGATATTTGCATGTCCACCCTTTATGTGTAAACATCCTACCCAGAACTCAGCATCAAAATAGGAATGTCCTTTCAAAGATTATTGTTCAAATTGAAAGAAAATATGATGTGTGGAAAGTGAATACAATCTGTGGGTCCGAAGCAACCACAAAATTAATGTTTTTTTCCTTTTCCAAGTAACACAAAAAACCCATTTGACTTCCCATATTGCAATGACAAATCTTATTGCCAAACTAAATCATGTGGATATTAACCTTGAAAATAAAGTGCCAAAATAAATTGAGAAATGAAGTTCCCACAAATCCACAGTATAAGTGAATTTACATATATGCTCTAAATAACATATAAATTCTGATTACTTGTTGACTCAGAAAGTACATGGTCTTAATTTCATTTGAGTGATCTGAATATACATCACTTTGGCCATGAGGACATTAAGAAATCATACTATACTGATTTCTATCTAATTAACATTGATTTCAATGTTAACGTGAAGCACTCAGTGCACTTTAGATTGGAATGAAAAGTCAGAAAGAATACCAAGTGTAGTTCAAAACAGGCAAGAATCCAATGAGTGCAAAATGCTTCCATATGCTTTAAAAGTTAAATACAGCAATAAATACAAAGGATACAATATAATATTGACAAATTATGTCACCATACGCTCATTCCACCATTCAGGTTTTCAGAGGTCCATCTCAACAAACTTTGTTGCTACAATTGATTATTATGGCCTTGAAGCTCTGACCAATTAAAACTGTCAAAATAGTGATTTTGTGTTTTGCTAAATTTGAACATATTACAAAGATAGAGGATTTTTAAAACTTCATCTGCACATGATCTCCAGAATTTAATTCCAATAAATTCAAATCTCATGTTCCTTGTTTCTCAGGGCTGATTGAATTTTACTCTTGGAAGTAAACTGAAAGATGATTTGCCACATGATATAATAGAATAAAATGGCTTTGTGAAAAAAATCAAGATTAAGTAGATACTTTTGACATATACTTTCAAACATAGATAAATGTTTACATTTCCTTCAGCCTGTCTCATTACAATTTCAAATCTTCCCTTGCATGTAACTAATACAGATAACTAAACTTAACTTCTCTTCCTAAGCTAGGACACCCTAGCCTCCCTGTGCAGGACTGCGCAATATCACTCCTGTTCTCTTCATTTCCTTTCTGCTCATGTTATCTTTCAATTCAAATCCCCCACGTGTGCTTCAAGTATTACTGTAATCCTAACAGTACATCTGGAACACAATGTCCCCTGCCTCTGGGCTTTTGCACAGAAAATGAATGGAAGAAAATGAAAATCATTCAGGGTAGAAGTTTTGACCTGAGTGTTGCATTATTATTTCAAGTTACAGCAAAAACAGAAAAAGCAAAACCATATGACTGATCTCCCAAATTATCGGTTACTGAATGGACACATGCCATGTCAAAAGATTCATTTCCAATCTGTTCCTGCCCATGCTAGCATTAAGGGCCATTGGTTTGTAAGTATGATACAATAGGATGGTTCAGGACTTATTTTGCCATTTCAGAGAAGACAGATTTTGACCGATATGCTGCTCATAGAGTCACACATCATGGATAACAGACCCTTCATTCAGGAGTTACAGTCTACTTGTTCATTGCCTGAAGAAGGAAAACAGACACTTTGGCCACTGCTTCAAAATAACAGTGCGAAGTGCTACAAAGACACTGGGTATGTCTGCAACCTAAACACTACTACTGTAGTGAGAGCTGGCAAAATCACCGAACAGAAAAAGATAAGGCCATTTATGCACATGCTCTGATTAATTTATTTCCTCATGTCAGAGCCTGTGTGACACCAAATGCTTCACAATGCTTCGTTGGATAGATAGGAGCTTTCTCTAAGGCATAGCCTCACAAGATCAAAATCCAAGATTGTCACTGCAAAATTACAAGCACCTTTCAAAGTTACTAGAAACCAAAGAAAATCAAACCAAAGACATTTTTTATTTCATTAATAAATTTAAAACAGACACGCCTTATATGGAACAGTAAGCTTATTAATGATTTTTCTTTGCTAAATAAAGAGCTTTTTTTTTCTCCATTATGTGCAAAATGTAAATACACTTGCACTTGCCATGTGCTTGGTCAGAGCCAGTGAATTGAGAGATTCTTGCTGGTGGTCCAGTTCCACTGCTCCACTTTTGAATCATCCTATTCCAACTGCGTGGGTTATTAGCCAGAAAACATCATTTTGTTGATTTTAAAGATGTTGTTTTATCATGTATTTTTGGCCTGGAAATTCAATATTCTCACACTTGAAAAAAATAACTCGACTTAACTTCATCCAACACTGCAAACTCCCAGATATTTTCAATCATTTCTCCCCCCAAAGACATCAAGCCATGTATTGTTTATACTGGTTATGTATGACTATAGTTTTTTTAAAAACACTTTGGCTGTTTAATAGAATAGTTCCAACCTATTAGCAAAATAAAAATTGACCTTTCCAGGCTACAATCACAATTATTTTACCATTTCCACCTCCCAGCAGGATGACATAGACTTTTCAATCAGTTTTAGGATCAACAGTGACCTGACATATTGTGAAATTGCAGCCACTATTGTTTTTCAGTACTTGCAAGTTTACCATAATATCCCCAAGGCATGAACTGATATTGCTGCACAGATAATGTTACGTGAATCAGACCATCCCCAACAATGTGATTTGGTCCAATCAATCTCCTGAGGCACTAGACGAAAGGAGCATTGATCAAGTCCCATTTTCATATGCAGTAGATGCAGAGAAATAAGGATAATTAGCCCTCAGGCATGCAGATCTTATGAAGTTTCATTTGAAAATCTTGTCTCATGTTTTAGTTCTATATTTACTATTAAATTGCAAAACTACCGACCGAGAAACAGAAGTAACAATAGGTTTTCCCACAGGTTAAGGAGCTGGGAAGTGTGAAACTGAATTGCAAAAATACTACCAGTGATGGAAGTCTGTAACACAACCTGACAAGTGAGTATATGCACCTTCCATTAGAAACCACAAGCGCAAAAGGTAGATTTTAATTCTAGCTGCAGACAGAGGTCCTTCCTCATATACCCAGATAGGGGTCGGATGATATAATTGAGCAATGATATTTCAACTCTGACCTGAGTAAGGAAGATGCAGTGTTATCCTTATCAAATAAAACTGACACAAAAAAAGGATCAGAAGCAGCAGAGACTTTTCAAGGTTACCTTTTGAACTTACCTCCATGAGACCAAGATGAGCAGGAGGATTCCTGCATTTCTCTGGGTCTCAAGAAAACAGTTTAAATCTGCCTTTCAATCAAACTGAATGAACTCAAAGTTGACCATGATCCACATTTGTCATGTGTTTCCAGTGCAGTCTCCATCGAAGGAGTAATGGTCTGGTTAGTGTTCAGAAAACACCAATGGTTCATTTTTAAGCCACTTATTGAGTATAACTGTGATCATAATTAAGCAGAGTACATCCTTTTCAATGAAACATTCAAAATGCAGCGCCGTACCCTGGATTACCATCTCAATTCATGACCATTTGGTGCCAATCCAAATTTATTGCCTAAAATCTGAGTGGAATGGTCAGAACCAGTTATTCACTGCACATACTGAAAAAACATACATTTTCCTCCAACTTACATTTTTCATTTTATTAATGCAGCAAGGATTCCTGCTAAAACTGATAAACTTTGAAAGAAAATACAAACTTGCAGTAAATACCTGAAAAAGGTGACATAAGAGTCAAATTTTACTAGTTTTACTGTAACAATTTATTAAAATTACTATTAATCAAACATGATTTTGTAGGCTATTTGCAATTCAAACTGCCCAGTGAAGCAGTTGAGTGTTTTTAAGGCAAAGATAGATGGATTTTTGAACAGTAAAGGAATTAAGGGTTATGATGAATGGGTGGGTAAGTGGAGCTGAGTCCATGAAAAGATTAGCCATGATCTGATTGAATAGCAGAGCAGGCTTGAAGGGCCAGATGGCCTACTTTTGCTCCCATTTCTTATGTAATTACAGGAAAGAATATTTATTTTTTATATGCATGATATGTCATAGCTTCCCTACAAAACTGCAGTCCTTATGGTGAATAATCCAGCCGGGAGCTTCCAATAGGTTCACATTTTTCCATTTCAATTAATAGTAACTTCAAGGAACCATATCCAGGCTCTTTTCTCAGTTTTTGTAGAGTTTCTTAATCTACTTCCAGCAGCAAAGCCCACTCTGATGATTCTGTTCTACTCCCTGTCATACCAGCATGAAAATCTTGGATTTCTTAGATCGCGAAGGAATCATCAATCCAAAGTGTCCTTCCCATGTCCAGCTTCAGTAGCTTGCAAAGTAAATGCGCTGACCCCACCAATTGCTGATATTTTCTTCCTCCCTTTTCCTTCTGCCCAAATGCTTGGCACAAGCAACTCTGTTTATTGTTTACACCCTTTCCCTTTGCACCCAGCACAACAATTTTACCAGATTCTTTATTCTTTAGCAGCCCAATCATCTGTCTGTTGTCAGGTAACCAACCTCTTGACTGACATCAGTGATTCCCCGTTGACTGATCATTGGTCCCTTTGGCTCCATTCAGGACTGGATCACTTTGACGTTCACACTTGGCCAATTGATTGAAGCATATGCAGTATATTTGCCATTGAATCTGTGAGCGCACGCTATAGGTACGATGTAGCTCGGTGCCATGCAAGTGATGTGTCCACACCCTTGACTGTTCAGTACTCCCACCATGACAAGCTGCCTATAGCTCTTTCTGTGCCAAACAGCAAAGCAAGCCACAGAGTGTGGCACTCTCCAAGTCAGCACAAAATAAGTGGGTGCTATGAAATCAAGCTCTGTGTGTGTTCCTGCGGGCAAAATGAGTGAGCAGAAGCATCTAAGTTGTCGGTGTCTCTGAGCTATAAGGTGAAAGTCCTGAAGGGCTGACGTATTGGGAGTGTTGACTGAGAGGATGACATGGTGAAGATGGTAGTTTGCCAATGGCAATATGCTTAGATGAAGGGTGCAGAAAAGCAGTGTCCACAGAGCACGGAGAGATCTTCTGCTGAAGACAGATTTTCTGAAAGTCGGAAGATGTAAGCAGTGAGCCGCTGCCAGCAAGTAACCACTCTGACTTTCATGTCATGGTGATATTTAGTTTCTTGGGAAGGAGAATTGGACGTAGCATGGTAATGAGGTGAGCTCGACTGATAACAGAAAATAAGTGCATGGAAACGAGGTAGTTACAACAGATTCACAACAAGAATCTGAAGTTGTAATTTAAACCTTAAGGGAAAGATCAAAAGTGTTCTTCCTCACTTTCAGATTTTTTCATTCTCACCATTTCCCAATTTGCTTCAAAGAGCAGAAAATGCCATCTATAATGTGCAAATACAGCCAATATACTAACAGGTTCAAAACCAGAAAAGAACAGCTGAATACCATTAGTTATTTTTAAAAATATCTTGCAGTCTATCATTCTGCCATTGGACAAAATATAATATTTGCCACTGAAAAAACTCCAGGGAGGCTGGTATCCCGTCTCCAAATCATCCTTTATTTACACATGAAGGTTGATTCTGCTTCCCCAGAGTGAACAAAATGTCTGACACTCCTGTTTTTATCTGGCAGCCAGGGCTCCTCAATTGGACCAGATTAACAGTCCCAATCAGGGAACTCATATTCTATGAGGTCCATCTGGTTGATTTTGTTTCAATTTCTGCACACACCCAACCCAAAGAAGATGATAAAGGTCTAGTTTAATACATTGCAATGAAACTACTTGGGGAAAAAAACATTAAGATGTGAAATTGAAAGACAATCCAAACAATGAAAAAAGTCTACTTATATTTATATTGAAAGTTTAAGGAAGTAATTGCATTGTGATTCTTCACAAATGAATAATAAATGTGAATTTGAAGCAGATAAGTTAGAAAATTTGATTGGGCTTGAAAGATGGGAAGAGAGATAGTGTGGAGTTTCGCAATTAAGTTCCAGAAAATAAGACTGATGGCATTACCATCACAAGTGTGGAAGGTGAGAATTACAGGATAGAAGGAGGGATGCAAGCTGAAACATATGGTGGCACAAGGACACAGAGATAAATTGGGGCAAACATGTTGATGTCTACAAATGAACAAGTGAATTTTCAATTGGACACACCGAAAGAGACAGAAATCAGCAAGGTGAAGAATGATGGATCACACTAAATATATTAGAGGTAAAAATAAATTTCATAATGCTGTAGATCCTCATCTTGCAATATCTACTCTTGAAATTACTTGAATCAAATATTAAAAATGCTTATATTATGACAATGATAAATATGGACCATCAAATTTGAACTTCAGCTATCTGACTGTTATACCTGAAGCCTTTCATAGCCTAACATGGTTTAATAAAAGGATAATTACAGACCTAAAATAGCTGTTATGATCACCTAAACACAATACCAGGCAGGTCCAGGAAACTCATGTGGAACAAGCAAAACTATCTCTACTGAAATTACCTTTTTTTATCCAAAAACATCAAAGCTAGGCAACTGAGTCAGTATCAAAAAAAAATGAATCTCCTGTTTTAGTTCATACTTGTACAATAACTCCATATATTGGACATGAAAGCTTGTCCATGAAGTATCGAGCTAAGAGAGACAATGAGGCCAGACTCAAGAAGCCACAAATTAATTGTATTCTTACTTTTGCACATCAAAAGAACTAAAGAAATGGTCTTGCATGGAAAAAAAACTGAAAGACTATCTCTCTTTCCATCATTATCTCAGAAGATTATACCCAGTGAATAAGTAAATTGGTGGAAAAAAATCATAAATCGAGAAACTCGGTCCCTGCTGAAAATACCAGTCAACAATTAAGTAACTGCTCTCACATTCAAAGTCTTAACATCTCAAAGATTCTAAGGACTTGGAATCAGTGTAACCTTTAATTCTCCTGCTTTTCCCAAGAACTCCCTCCTTTATAAATTTCTTGGCTGTGTTTATGAGCATGCTCGATGTTGCATTACAGCTTTTTTTTGCCTTGTGGTTAATAGGTAACAAAATTCCACTTTCTTTCACTCAAAGAAATCTTCTGATTAAGAAAGCAATTTCGATTTAGTTAACTGCATTTTTTTAATGGATGTTTGATAACTGCCCATGTAAAAGAAATAAAAATATTTGTCATAACTGAACAAGCTAAGTTTGAAAGAGTGGAGCTGAATCAGTTTTCCTCAGTTGGCCATGATACAAACAATATATATGATCTCTCAGAAACACCTCAAAGCATTTTGCCTATGAAAAGTTATGGTAAGTGCTACATAGGTAAGCAATGAGCCATCTAGCACACAGCTAGAACTCATAAATAGCAATGAGATAAATTTAGAGAAAGCTAACCTATTTTTAGTGGCACTAGTTAAGGAGAAATGTTGATGAACTACATTGGCAGAACTCTAGCTCTTCTTCAGATAGTGATGCCCATATATTAAAATGTAATAATTCTGTATAAAATTCTTTTGCCTGATTTTTAAAAGCTTGCTTTCACTTCAAGAGCCGAGCCTCAGTCCATTTATTTCCATCACCACATTATCAATCTATTCCGAACTAAAAACATTTTAAAAATTATTTTTAGGTAGGGGGGAGAAAGGGGTCAATAAATTGAGATAAGACTTCTTCAAATATATATATGAGTGAGTTTGATAAGCAACCAAACTTCCACTGTTTAATTATGCTACTTGAACAAACATTATGCTCAATACCTACCCTTCACAACCTAATCTTCCATCTAATGACAGCTTTCACTCCTGAGCAACACCACTGTTGTTGATCAAGTCACTACTAACCAACATCACAACAATAATTTAAAAATCTGTGGTATGCTTTTGAATCTTTGTCTGTTTCAGATCCAAATGTATTAAATGAGGTATAGTTTACAAATGCCCAAAAATGTTTGGGGTTAATTATTTTGTATTTCTCCGAGATGTAATATTGGAAACATATGGCTATGTTTCAGCATACCAGAACAAATTATCCAAGATCTGTCTTACAACTGCTAACTTCCAGTAAATGTTGTGCTGTTAAAAAGGACTTATTGAAAGGGGTACTGATTGTAATATGACTGTTGTTTCCAATTACTATTCTAATAAAAACAAATGTTAATGTTAATTGAAAAATGGATTTCAGTTCTTGTCACTGTTGACTCCACACTGTAATTATAAATATTTTTCCACAAGGATTACATGTTTGGGAGTTTCCAGGACTGTACTGCTCCCTTCTAAAACACAATTTAATGCACCAGTATTAGTGAAAGTTATTCCCTATCAGTGCCTGTTAAACCCTTTGTAGTGGATGAAATATTGCCAACTTGAGTTTAGAGGAGAGCTGCTATGTTAATTCAAATTGTTGCTGCTGCATTATATTCACAGTATAGCACAGGTACTTAATTAAGCTCATTGTGCACATCACTCCCTTTTTTGTCTTACTTTTATGACCATTCTGCATCTCATTAGTCTACTGCTGTCAGAAGGTTCAAGGCCCAGATTGGAGAACTTAGTGCAGAACTGGGACTAGTCCTCCGTATGTTACTTTGGAAGTGCTGTACCATTAGATGTGTTGTCTTTGAATGAGACTTTAAACTTCCCTCCTGTCCTCATAAATAGACATAAAATATCCCATAGGCTAATTGAAGTAAGGACTCAAGAATTCTCCCAGATGTCCACCAGTATTTTATTATATTTAAAAACTATTTATTTGACCATCATCACATTGCTTTTCATTATGGCATACTGATTGCTGTGTTACATGCATCACAGCAGTGACTATAATTTAAAAAAACAACATTTACTGTAAAGCACTTTGACCTTTCCTTAAGTGATGTAAGATGCAAGAGGAAGCTTTTTGACTTTCTTCGTTCTATGACATCTGTCTGTCCAGCACTGCTCACTTTCCAAGCTGTCAACATGAATATTGTTGAAGAGAGTGATGATTAAAAAGAGTGAGAATTAGAAGATTTTCTCTTTTCACAACCTGAAAGAAAAATTGTAAATATGCTCCTAATAGTTGTGTCTAATGGCTCCTACAAAATTAATCTTTGTCTTTTGCAGCTGTGCTGGAAGACAGGTACAATTTTAAAACTTACACAGCTGAGATTTTATAAGTCTGTCCATTTGGGAGGGGTGTGTGTGTGTGTGAATGCGAGAAAGAGATAGAGAGAGATAGAGAGAGAGAGAAAGTTATCTGTAGATCCTTCCGCAACTCAGAATCCCAAGTTTGCTTTATATTCAGCTATTAGACAACTGAAGGTTACCAGTCCAATCCATTGAATGACTTCCTTTTCTCTCCATTTAATTGTTGTTAATATTTTGCATCTGTTTCTTATTTCACTGGCTTGCAGAATTCTGCGTTCAATTATTTACAATCATGTAGGTGGCATTGCACCTATTGCCTGGTTCAAATTGGAAAGGTTTCATAAATCCCATTCTCCGTAACATTGTTTAATTTCAGGATCGCAACTGAGGTTACAGAGGGTGGTCTACATGGAAACTGTTAGTTTTCAATTACATCACACCCGTAATTCTTAGCAGGAAGCAGATGTTGTGACAACCCATGTGGCCTAAATAAGTGAGTACAGAACATTCTGGCCACAGGAACAATAAACAGCTGAGAAACATTTACTGTGATTAACTGGAGAGTATGGTAAGGGAAAGGAATGACTTAACCACCAGAAATCTGATGCACTTCAAATGGGAGGGAAACATGCTCCTAAGGAGGACAGCTCTTCTGAAAATGTTTCTCTTGATGGGATGTCCTACACCTGACAACCTCCAAGAGTACCTGATAAAATTAATTCTGTCTGTTTGTACCTGAATATTGCTGGAGCTGGGGACACATCCTATCTTCAGTATGTCCATGGCCCTCCTCTGACTAATGGCTGCCCAGGGCTACTATAATGGCATGTCTTTCCATGAGTTCCCTTTTGTTTTGTTAAATGTGTACTTTACCATTAAGTTTCTTCTATTAGACACATCCCATCACTTTCAAACAAAAAGTTTGGGGAGCAGATTTAAAATCAGATCTGGGCTGCTGGACTCCAGGCAACCTGGTGTGATTCTTATGAATTGCTAGAAAAATGCATGAAGCTGGGAGGTCCAATGGTCAGGATGCAGAACATGTGTCTTAGATTAGGATCAGAACACCCTGCTTAGGTAAGGCAGGAGGTAGCTGAACCATATGTAACTTTTTTTTGCAACGCAACTACTTCAGATGAAATAAATTGGCATTGTTGGCTTAGAAACTTCAAGGTGAAATGACAAATTACGTTCACATGTGCCAATTCTCTAAAAGATTTAATACCTTTTTTTTGTTATAATGATGAACAGTGCAAGTTACCACAATCCTTCATGCTTTGTTTATGGTGCGAAAGCCTTATTGCTGAGCAGAACTGAGGCATTTGTATGTTTAAATTCAGAAGTAAGTTTGACTCCTTGCCATTATATAATATTAAATGCAGCTGAGAAGGAAATTTGTTTTAATCAAATTCGCCACATCATTTTTTTTCCCTTCCCAGATTTCTCTGTATCCCCTGAAGGCATTACTCCTTACTGGGATACAAGTCTACAGAGAACTTGACAGTGCCCGTTGCCAGGACATTAGCTGATCTGGGGCATTATACTTGAGCCTGATCTTGCCCTCACTCATACCCCTAAATGTACTCCTGCAGCCAAGAGTCAGCAGACAGAAGTAGGTTGAAAAGCCACCATTATCATCAACATTGAATCTCAAAATTCCTGGTTTATGAGCATTCAGCAACAAGCTGTGCTTGCTTGTGACAGGATTGGAGTGGTCCTGAACTGTTTTAAGTTTCTTTGATTTAATGTTTAACTGTTTCCAATAGCCAATGATCCATTACTTTATGAGCACAAATTTCTTGCAACATAAACAACCAGCTCATGAAGAAACTGAATCAATGCTCAAATAAAGCTGACATGTAGATGCAAAATTCCTCTTGCCCTCAGCGGATAGATCTTCATAACCACCTTTTGCAAAACAATGTGCATTTGTGTGGTGTCTTTTCCATCCTCAGGATATCCCTAAACACTTTAGCATCAACTAACTTCTTCTGAAGTATAACCACTGTTGCTATGTGGGAAACATCATTACATATTCCGTGGCATTTCTGTCCTGTGTACTAATATATCTCACAAACTAACTCTACCATTCAGTTAATTTAAACATACTGGCCTGGAATTTCAGTGGAGCCGCTCCTGATCCACTTACAGCTGTTATATCTGACGTGCAGCAGGAATTCCATTTGCATGCATCTTTGCACCTTATGTCATCCTTTTCATCCCTTAATTTCAGTCTCTTTGTTGCAGTCACCCAAGCAATCTTTCATTCTCACTTATTACACTTTCTATAAGGCAATGGGAATATCCACCCCTTCCAATACTGGAAGAGACCAAAAAGGTGAAAACGCCATGAGCCTGGTTGGATGGGAAGCTAATAGACACTAAACATTGCTGGATTATGCAGCGTGGGAAAACGTACATCTTTTAATTGGAATAGTTTATAACTCAGGAGATGAATGCCATTCAATCTATTGTACCTATTTCAGGAACCAAGAAACGGGAGTAAACCATTCAGCCCCTGAAGCCTATACCACCGCCCAATTATATTATAGCTGACGTGTAACTCCACCTCACTGTCTTATTCCATACTTTCTAATATATTTATCTAACATAAGCTCTGAAAGTCTGATCCCTTACCCTTTCTTTGGTACAGCTGCAACCTATTTTCATCTGCAATATGTATCCAAATGCTGTCCTGTTTAAATAAAACGTATTGTCTATTCTCCTTCCACCAACATTTCCAGAAGTTTCAACAATCTCCCACATAAAAATATCTCCCTTGGTTTTTGATGGCTTCAAATGTTTAGGAGCAGACGTAGTAATGGCTGTTATTTGCTACTGGCCCAACGTGCCACTTTAAGCACTAATTAGTATTTGTGCAGGAATGCTTTATCATCATCCAAACCCCATTATTCTGACCACCTCACACATTTGCTTTGCAAGTATCAGTGCTCAGGGAGCTCTACAGAGTGAATGTGGGCAATTGCTTTGTCAAAGAGTGTCACTTTTGCCCTACTTATCCCAACTGAATTGTTACAAATAGAGTTATGAAAATAAGGTGCTTGTTCTAAATTTGTTTTATTTATGATAGCTTTTTTGCCCCAAAGTATTATAAAGAACAAACTCTTGATAGATCCATTGAGATCTCACCAATATGCTGAAGCTGTACTTCAGTATTACAATTGTTGAGGGTCAAGTTCAATTGCAAAGCAAAATGCCTCAATATCTCGATGACACTGTGTTGTTCTCAAATATTCTTGAAGGCTGACATTTGAACTGATTAGTTTGGATTGCACTTACAGCCACATAAATGACAAACAATGTTTTCCCACACTGTTATGCTATAGTATATGATTCCATCAAAGAATAATTCTGCACAGAAGTAAATGTAAAACATTATCTCTTCAAATCCCCCTTTGAGGAACATTTGTGCTTTGGCAATCCCACACGGAAAATACACAATTGACAGCCACGTTCAGTGTGGATAAGAGACATTGTTGGACAAATATTGAGTGCTATTAAATGACTGTAGGAGAGATGGGAGCAGCATACTGATCCCTGGGGTCATATTTTCAAAATAGAGGTGGAAAACAAGGAACAGGCTTTTCTTTTGCTACAACTGCACCCCAGATTAAAGTTTAGCTTTTCGTGTATGTCAATTTTTCATGGTATGGAGATGAGTTCAATGTGTAATGAAGAAAGGTAGGAGGACCCTTAAAACCTAGGGGTTATCACAAGTCTTCCAGCTTCAAAACAGTCCCCAACTACAAGGTAAGTGAATTGGAGGATACTTCAACATGACAATACGCAAACTTAGAAACAGGAGCAGTCATTCGGCTCCTTGGGCCAGCTTTGCACTCAATAAAATCATGATTGATCAGAATGTGATCTTAACTTCACTTTCCTGTCTTCCTAACACGTTATGCTGAAATATATGTCTACCTCAATCTTGAATATATTCAAGGTCCTCGTACCCACTGATCCTTGAGGAAGAAAACACTCCTCAGTTGCATCTTGAATTGGAGATAGCTTTATGTTTAAATTGTGCCCTTATTTCTAGAAAGATAACATTCTCTTCTACCTGGTCAAGCCCCATCAAAATCTTATATTATCCAACGTAGTCATTGACTGCCTCTCATTCCAACAACCACAAGCCTACCTTACACAACCTTTCCACAGAGACAATCCCGTGCAAATCAGCAATTGGCTACTTCACCTCTTCCTAAACTGCTTCTAATCCAGGTTTGTCCTTCCTTAAGTAAGATAGTGAAAACTTTGCCCAGTACAGTAGATGTTTTCTTACTAATGCATTTTGCAGATTATGTTTTGTGATCCATAGTCAGTTCATATACAAAGACACTCATGTCCTTTTTCATTTATATAAAAATATATGAATGTATAGAGATATTTTTAAAAATCTATTTTTAAAAAAATTTTGTTATCTGATGCACTCATGAACCACCCTTTGAAGGTTTGAGGCAGTCCAGGATCCTGAACTCACTTCCCAATAGCTGGTGCTGGAAGTGGCATTCTTACATTGATGCATTGGCCAATACTTGTCTTTTAATGTGTCCCTAGCTATATTACTAACTTCACAGCAGCCCAAGAAAATCAGCTTACACACATAGAAACTTGATTAACCACCATCATGAGGAGATGTCCACCTCCTCTTGAAGTTTAGACAGGACTGCTAAAGTGACAGCTCTTTTATAACTAACTTGTCACAGAGACTATTTCAATTGAAATTAGTTGATTACCATTTACTAATTTCATATATAGATAAATCCACATTTTTGGATTATAAACAACAAGATATTTTTAGTAGTACATCTGAAATGAGTTCTGGCAGTGCCCAGGATCAGCAATCGACATCTTGCTCACCTGTAATCAAAAGTTAACATTCAAGCAGAGTGTGTTGTACATTGCACACATATGGGGCATCATAGCCCTACTCATCTTCATCAACAATAGATAGTCAATGAAAAATTAATTAAGAACAATCGTATTCGAACTGATTTATGCAAATCTAACCTTGGAATTGCAGACAAATTACTGTGGATTGCCAGGAATGCAAACGGATAGTCAAGAAAATGGATAATCAAGATTCCCATCATAATGTGTCAATTTTGTGTGGAGTTTTCCAGGCAGAATCTTGGAGAGATTAAGTGTGCATGGCTAAAACCAACCATTTTACACTCTTTCTCCTGAATGCCTGCCAAACTCATGGTGTGAATTTGGGAGCAACCTGTGAAAATTTAGACCTGTACGAAAGGCCTTTGTATTTTGAGAGGTTAAAACAGTATTTAATCATGCAGTACACCAGTTTATGGGATTGTATGTGTTATAGGATTGGCAGGAATAAACTGAAACCCAGGCAAGGCCATGGGATTTGATGATATTCTAATGCAGACAAAGAGTATGTCAAGAATGTGCAGCCCTCTCAGGTGCAATGAAACAGAAGCACTTTCAACATTGAATCAGAATGCTGTAAATACTCAGCCCGCACCAGAGACTGAGCACACAATCTAGGCTGGCACTTCCTTGCAAAATTTGGGAAGTTCTATCTTTGGATGAGATGCAGATGTACGGAATCCATAGCATTATGGGCAGAATCTTCAGGGATCTGCGTGATGTAGGCCTTTTTATGAACTGTGGAAGATTTGGACAAGAGGTTCATCTTGACGTTGGGAACATCTCTCTCGAACCTTACTGCTTTTTACATGCGGCATAGTTAGTTTCTCTCTGGGCAGTAGTAAATTGACTAATAAAGGGAAATATTTCTTGCTTAACACTGTGTTGAGGGCCCTACTCACCCCAGTAATACTCAGCTTTCTATCTAACCAAAAACAATGAACAAGTGGGACGGTGAGAAAGCTCAGTTTGGAAACCAGCAGGGGCACTTGGCGAGTTGAGCTAGCTGCTTGCTTCTAAGGGCCTCTATCATAGACACTGGGCACTGACATCTCAGAAAATTCGTAGGCACTGGCCACACATGTCCAAGACACTAGAATCCATTATGTGCTAGCCTCTAAAAATCCTCATGGTCCATTTCTCAAACACTCAGAGGACACTTTTGTACTTCGAGGTTGCACTGGCAATTATCATTACAATGCTACGGTGAGGACACTGTGTTCTCAGGTAAACACTCCCAGCATGAACTGGCCTAGGACGCATCTCTGGATTCTTTGCTCAATGTTATAGTGCTCATTCACTCCAGGCTTACCGGGATACTCCCAGCATTCCCATCTTACATTGCCTTGCTTTCTACTGGATTCATATTATTTCTGTCATGCCTTGCCATTTAGAGCTAACACACTTGCATTGGTTGTGAGCAGGTCTCAGTCAAGATTGTTGGGTCTC